>NW_024582368.1:3070553-3099905 GCF_018398535.1 Haplochromis burtoni
ATCTATCTATCTATCTATCTATCTATCTATCTATCTATCTATCTATCTATCTATCTATCTATCTATCTATCTATCTATCTATCTATCTATCTAAATAGCAATTGATTCAATGTTAGATATGAATAAAGGCTTTTTAAAGAGTTTGCACCTAAAATAAAGTTAATTACAACACACATTCCAAAGTGGGTTGCTCTAATGATGAGAGTAATCTGTAATTACACACTGTGGCACCACTGCTTATCACTTTTCTCCTGGTTGCACTGTGAAGACTGGGAGTTCAATAATAGATCATCACTTCTCTCACTCTAATATTAATCACTGAAGCTGGACAGCCATTTCTAAGCACCATTTTTCATCTTACTGCCTGAGCGTGTTTCAACTGAATGGATTCATTGAGTGGGAAAGAAGAGGGGAGCTCATGGGTGCTAGGGGGTTGTTTCATTAAGATTCTGAGTTAAAAATAGCGCGAACAGATCTTCACTTTGCCGGCGCAGTTCAACATGTCTCACCCTTGACTATTGCTTGCCTTCTTATTATTCCAAGCGGCTCTTAGGGGCTATAGCAGAGTGCTTGTTGCTGGAAAAGTGTGGCTCTGCAGAACCTTTTGAGGAGTTTTATTGCGCATTATTCAAAACTTACTTTCCCATCTAAGCTGCAGCTCTTCAAAGGAGTCTTGGAGCGGAATAACAACCACATTAACATGTTGCAAACTCTCATGTATCCACATGAGAGTTGTGATAAACCGCGTAAGTCCTGCCTGGCTTGATAACTATCCTGAGAGTTATCGAGCCCGATTGCAGTGGTTCTAACCACGAAGCACATATGATGCACTTCTGATTCTGAAGCTCTGTGAGTGTGTCACATGTTTCACAGTAATTGTGAGCAGCAAAGACGAGATGAGAACCAGGGTCATGCTGTTATCAATGTGGAAAACAGTGATCGATTAATTATGTATGCAGCAGATACTGTGTCCATTATAATAGTGGTAAATTAAGTGTTACCTTCCGTGCCCCTGAATGGAGAATATGACTGCACTGAAAAACTGCTACTGACCTCCTATTCACAAAAAAGGACATTCATGCATTTGAAAATAAAGAAATATGCAGAGCATCATCAATTAGTTTTTAATTAAAGTGTCTTTGATCTCATACTGCTACCATAACCTAATGTGTATAGACATCATCAGCCTGAACTGTGTAGGTTTTCTTGTTTGTCCCAGCGCCACTTTTTCCATGTTTACATGGAGGGGAGCAATGCTGCATTACCAGTTTCAGCTTGTGTTGTCTGAGCACTACATGGGTCATCTCTCTTGGATGCTGTGGCTTAGGTAATGGAGGCCAAGTTGACCTTAAGGCACTCGGAGATGGATACTCTTACGGCACACAAGAACGGCCGCTCATGGGCATCACTGAGTTCATGAGTGCTGAGTGTGCCCGCGCAGTAATAAAGGGTTCATGTGCTTCTGTCTTTGCAGCGTTTCTAAAGCGTCTCTTGGAAGAGAAAATCCGGTGCCCTCTGGTCCGCCTCAGGGACAGATCAGCTTACGGAAGAGAAGAGGGCAGACATTAGTCACTGTTTTCCTGTAATACACTCGTGTGCGCACACAGACACACACACACACAGTTTGCACATTGAAGAATACGAGAGAAGAGGCATCTTGGGTATATCCAGACATATGCTTTCACATCATTATCACCCACACACACACGTTTGCACAAAAAGATTGATGTAACTATTCACAAAGCTAAAATCCCTGCAGACACACAAAAGTGATCATGCCAGCAGCCTGTATGGAAACCTTAGAAGTGATTACTAAGTGCAATGGTAGGCGCAGTGTGTTGTTACATGGAGTGTCTTCCCCCTTGAGCCCCTTATGCTGTTCGTGTCTCTGCTGGTGGCCCCAGTGAGCCTCCACCAGCTGGCCGCCTGCCTGGGTCTGCGGTCCCGTGAGAGGTGGCACAGGCTCAGGGAGAGGATAAAAGACAGTGAGACATCATGGGCCGAGGACAGGAGAGATGCTCTAGCCCGGAGCAATCTTTCTCTGAGCATCTCCAGGCCTATAAAATACCCCGCCAAATATACACTTCAGCAGCAATATGGCAACTTCATGTTGTATTCAACGTAGTATCACAGTGTAACATGATATCATGTCCAGAGCTGCAGATTGATCGCACGGCTCACACTGGAAATGGACTGAACCAGAGCGCAGGAAATTGACTTAGCAAACGCAATAGTGATACTTCCTTCCTGCCTTCTTGCATTAGTACTGTCAAAACCAGATAGGTGAGAAGGTGTGTTTCTTGTGTGTTTTTGTATCATTGCTAGGTCTGTAAATAAGGACTACTTTTACTATTGATCAGTGTGTCAGTGTATACTCAGTCAGGTGCAGTGATTTGTTTAAGAAATTCTTAAAGATGTTACAGTCAGTACTTGATATTTACAGTGGATCACATGACTACTTGCATGTGACCAACCCACAGAGAAATAGCACAAGACAAGAGCATTTTACAGTTGCTTCCTAACACAAAAGGAAGCAACCAAAACGGCAGATATGACCAGCCAGAGTTTACAGAGAGTTAAAGCCAGGCTTATATTCTGTGTGTGCACAGAGAGACAACTATAATGGGGTGCTAGTGTTGAATAAGTGTGCCTTATCATTGTTTGAAAATAGCCTTATAGGTAAAGATAGTTCATGTTGTGTCTACAGCTTCTTTTCAGTGCAGAGATGAAAAAAACAGTTACTTGTTTAAGTAGTCCAATGACTTCTGACATCAACCTGTCAGTCAAATAATAGTGTAGTTAATCTTTTAAAGTACACTATGTTGCTAAAAGTATTCATTCACCCATCCAAATCATTGAATTCAGATGTTCCAATCACTTCTATAGCCACAGGTCTAAAAAATTAAACATGGCATGCAGACTTTTTCCGGATACATTTGTGAAAGAGCGGTCACTCTCAGGAGCTCAGAGGATTCCAGCCTGGTACCGTGATAGGATGCCACCTGTGCAACAAGTCCAGTCGTGAAATTTCCTCACTACTTAATATTTAATATTATTTAATACAGAGTTTGTAAAATACTTACCAGCCTGGAAGTCAATATTTGGTAATGCCACCTTTATTGTTCAACACAGCTTGAACTATCTTAAATTTCTTTCTTTAAGTAGTCTTCAGGAATAGTTCTCCAGGCTTCTCGAAGGACATTCGAAGCTCTTCTTTAGATGTGGGCGGTTTCTTCATTTATTCTCAGTCAAGATGATCCCACACCACTTTAATAATGTCAAATCCATGACTGATGGTGCTCAATTGTGTGCTTTTCAATCCAGGTATGCTTTTTGCTGCATTGGCAGTGTGTTTGGGATCATTGTCATCCTGGCAAATGAAGCTGTTGCCAATCAGAAGCTTTCCAGATGGTATTGCATTTTAGATCAAAATCTGACGCTACTTTTCTGTCTTCATAACTCAAGCAGTTTTGAGAAGACCGCCAACACCACTGGCTGCAATACAGGCCCAAACTATGACAGAGCTTCCAGCACGTTTTACAGATGGCTGTAGACGCTCACCGTTGTACCTCCCCTAACCTCCCTTTTACACTTTTACAACCAAAATGTTCAAATTTGGCTTCATCACTCCATCAGAACTGTTAACTCCAGTTTTCAGTCCAGTTCTTGTGTAATTTGGCATTTCCCTTCTTCCAGAATGGCTTTTGGATAGGCACCCTTCCACTGAGATGAGGTGTCAGTGCACAATAGATAGGGCCAGAGGGATCTCTCGGTTCCTATGTCAGGTCTTAGCCAGATATTTCTTAAGGACATGACTTTGGCATACATTTCACCTGCTGATAGTTTCTTTTAATTTGTTTATGCCACTTTTGTTCTCCACTTTTCCTCAAATTAAGGACAGACTGTCACACCATGCTAAGATCCGCCAAGCTTTCTGTTAATAGCTCTTTGGAAATCACCTTGTTTGTGCAAAAATACAATTTTATGCCCATCAAAATGTGTTATATTTGACATTTTTCATATATCCAACTAAAGAAATGAGAACAAGTCATCTGTCTTTGCAACCAGCTTTTAGTAACAAAGTACAATTTAAAATGTAAATAATTCTTTAAGTTGTCTTCTCATTATGTGTAGACGCAGCACCGGTTCATCCCTTGAGTTGGGTGTCTTTTTTATGCTTGAATGATTCATAGGTCAGTCTAAATGACTTAACAGAAGGAAAAAAAACATTCCCAGAAAATGGACGATCCAAGGACTAGCTCCTTGTAATTAACATAAATAAAGCAACGAGGGGTGGTTCAAAACATCCACACATACTGTAGATTCTTACGCTTGTCAGTTTGTTTCTGATCTCTCTACCAATAAAGTTTGAAAACTGTTAAAAACAGGTAACTGCAGTGCTGACATGAAGACAGTCACAATGCGCTGGGTGTGAAAAGACAGAAAAAAATGTGTACGAGAGGTGAACAGCAGGTCAGGAGTTATTGGCTGGAATGCTGCATTCCCAAGACCTACCAGGTGTGCTGGGTGACTAAAACTGTAAATACTGATGACCCCAGACACATTTACGATGACTCTAAGAGTTTAAAAACACTGTCCAAACAGACAGATGAAGAAAACATAATTTCCAGTTTGATATTGCAGAGAAGAAGCTCAGGAGGGAAAAGAACAGCTGTAAGTAGTAAAACACAAGAGAGAAAAGCAATCACACGTGCTGCATAACACTGAGTAACCCACTGAGGTCCTAAAATAATCAGAGGCAGTCTCATTTGTTTTTAAATGTTGGCCCCACGTGTCACTGAAACATAAACGTATGTTTATAATCGCAAAGACAGACAGTTAAGTTAAACTTAACAAAGTACCAAAACATTTCAGGAAGATAAATACATAATTTTGCTGCTGCGAAGGAAAAAAAAATCAATTACTAGCAGTGATTTGTAACAGTTTTGTCATCCTGCCGATACAGGAGCAAGATAAAAAAGCACTTCTGTGTAGTGTTTTCAAGGTCATGAAGGAAAAAAGTTACCACAGAAATAACACACTCAGCAGCTACAGTGTAACAAATGTGTTTTAATACACACATATTTGCTTTCTTGTTGTTGAGGCCAATCGGGCACCATTGCTGATTCTATCCTAAACCTCTTGACAGTGGAGCATCATCTATGAGAAGTGGTACTAGCAAACATCAAGCTAAAAATAATAATAATTTCTTCTGGTTACAATCTCTTACTGTCTGTTAGGTTTTCTAGTTGTGATAAATAAGTGGCTCTACAAGTGTTCACTTGAGCAGAGTGGGCAGACGGTACGAGGAGAAGACATACAAATATACAGACAGCTATTGTCACCGGTCCATTTCACCAAATCCACTTGAAATGACTCCTTTGTCAGCCTCTCTTTGCTGTGCTGCTCTGCTAACTCAGTCAAAACACGATTATTTTCTGCTTCTCCAATAATTCCCACTTGTAGCACTGACATGTCTCTATTTGAAAAGAAAAAGAAGGAAAAAAACACGAGACTTGTGAATGTGGCTCCTTTTGCATTTTTCTCATACAACGTAAATGAGCCTTAAGTATAGTCGAGAGCTGCTTTCATGAGTAAATCATACAATGTGACATATAAGCACCATAAAACAAAGATATTTACTACTTGAGTTAGTTTTATTGCGTCTTTCTCATATTGCTCTTTATGCCAGTCTAACTTTAACATTAAGCAGCAGTGATAACAGTTCTTGTCATTACAGAAAAACTGACTGTGTACTTTTGAGTTTCTTCTTCTTCTTCTGTCTGCATCGAGGCATGTGGTGGTTTAGAAAGCAGATACGCAGGTTTTATCTGTTTAATGTGGAGCAAATGAAACAATTTATTATTGTTTTAAGGTCATCGCTATAAAACCAGAAGGAATGAATCCATGCACTCATCACATTACTGATATCCATCTAGAGTAATGGCCAATGAACTTGCCTGTTAGTGAGTAAAAGGAGACATATTACGTAAGCTGCTGTTTATGTCTTTGGCTTTAAAACAACCAATGTCCATCATTTCTCCTCGCACTAAAGCAAAATACAAAAAAAGAAAACCTAATATAATTGCAGAGGTGGGATGTAATTAATGGCTCTGTGTGAAATGAAATGACCCTACTGACATCCCCGGCTTAATTCGCATACAGAAATTCTGCTTCACTCTCTTTGCCTTTGCCTGTCTTTCTGAGTGTTTGTTTGAGTTGGTGTTTAAAAATGTCGTCACCTGCGTCACATTTGAGGTTGATGAATGCCTAAGCGGTAGACTTGCTATGACTTTTCCTTGGAGCTCGAAACATGTTTTACAAAGCGCAGTAGTTTGTCTCCAGAGAAGCTTCTTTCTCTTGTAGAGTAAGCTGTAAACACACCTGAGTGATGAGTCACAACGCTGGAGAGCTGGGACCTACTAGTGCCATTATCAGGCTGTTTGCAAGGAATGCGCTTAATGGAAACTAGTTTGAGAGACAACACGTTCTGCCCTGAGTGTAAACCATAACATATGGGGGGCTTTATGTCAGGCTTTGGGCCAAACCATCTCTGTTATCCTCTTCGAGGGTCAGGAGAGAAGTCTGCAGCTGTGTGGACAAAGCTTTCACAAGCGCTGAGCTGAATTTACTGTGAAATACCAGAGATTTAAAGCATTGACTTATCCCCTTAATAGTCCTTTCAACCATTTCTTAGAGTATATTTGAAGCTGTGAGAGCTTGTTGAAAAATGAGGCACATTTTACCCAGATTAACCAGATTGATCATCTCTGCAGCAGCAAAATCAACACTCTTGTTTCTATATAAAAAATAATAAAATAATTACACAATTCTGTAATTTCACAACCTCCCAAAAAATCTGGCTACTTTGTAAAGAAATGTCATCTGCATCTCCATTAAGACAAAAAAACACTACTGCTTATAAACACATGTCAGCATGACACATGTAATAGTATCTGGAGGCAAAAGAGCAAAGCTTCACAGTGTCAGGTCCCATTCTCCACCTCTTTGTTTGTTTGTTTTTAATCACACCTCTGAGAAAAAAAAGGCAGTATTTTTTTCTTCCTTTGATCCTAATCATACTTTAAGAAAAAAATAAGTCCGATTACTAACAAAAAAATTTAATTCCAGGGGGAAAAGTCATAATTCTGAGACTGAAGTCAGGAAAAGTGTTCATAAATTGAATTGAACTGAATTTGTTTGCCTCAAAATTCAGAAAAAACGTCATAATCCAAACATTGACTTTTTTGTTCAGTGGCCCACGGACATGCTTTTGATTAGATCAGTTAGATCAAGTATAACGGTTAGTTGGTGCACTGCCTTGCTCTTGTTGTGTTGTTGCTATTTTAGAAATCACCACAGAGGCGGTACTTATCTCATCTAAAATGCAGAAAGTGATATATGTAGTTCCTATAAGGCCAAATTACTAGTTACCCATATTCAAATGACTACCTGTTACATAATTTCTAAATTGATATTTTATTGTGTATTTATTAGCATGAACTACTACTGTATTAGAAGTAGATTGTGTATAAAAACAGTCTACTTCTAATATATGAACAGGAGGCTGATCTCTGTCCACTGACAGCATCAGAAAGAGTGTCTCACATGTTTTTAGTGAGATAAAAGGTTTTCTGTGCTCCTATAGATCCTTCTTGCTCTGAAAACATTACTGCACTACTTCAAAGCTTCCAGAGCAGCGTGAATACTTTCTCAGAATATTTATTAATCCTGACCTGACATGAGCTTGAAAGCAAACGTCCTCTGTGATTACAAGAGGATTGCATCAGCATGTTGATACCTTGTATTATGTTTAGATTAGCATGTGAAGAAGGCAAAGGTGTCGGTAGCTACCGTTGGTAGTCGGTAGAGTTATCATTTTTAAAATGTTGTAATGATTTGGTGAACTATTTCATACCAAATATTTTTTTTAATTATTTATTTATTGTTTAATCACTGATTCAATTTTTGGTTTGCGGTCAGTGGTGTGAAAAATGGCCATCACCCAATCTACAGCCAAAGTGATACCTTCAAATTGTATTCTTGTCAAACCAAATACCCAAACTACAATTCTATTGTTTATTTTAATGAAATACAAGATAAAAAGTTCAACAACAAATAAATAAATAAATATACTATAAGCTCATCATGTCTTGTGAGAAATATCCTTGTCTTTAAGCTGCATTAACCAGACCTGTCAAAGAAATGTGAAGTAACACTTGCAATATTTCTCTTCTGATTTGAATTTTGCATATATTTGATTTGTACAATTAAGTAATCAAGTACAAATACTCACATAGAGCACGTGGCATAAGTAAATTTTGCCCCACTGAGTAGAATAGTAGCACTTGTGGCCTATGGTAGTCTTAAAGACAGAGTTTCTGAAACCTTAAATTCCTCTGGCGCATGCCTATCTCTGCAGGGTACCCAGAAAACTAAACAAACTTCAGACTAACCTAAGGAAGGAGATAACGTGAAATCATGACGGCAGTTAACAGTGTCCCGGCATGCCTTCACTTCAACATGCTCATAAAAGTCAGGGCGGCTAAAGATAGACACAGACAATAGCATTGACAGCAAAAAATCGGTAGGAGACCCCCGGGGGGCCTTATGAGAAAGGGTCCTCAGATGGTATAGCTTAGCCTGCTTCCATTATGTTGATCCTCAGTCTGTCATTGAGTTAAACCCCTCTTGTGACATGTTCTGTGACCTACAGACCTGGCTGTGTAGTATTTTGCTTTGCAGCCTGAGGCTCTAATGCAGACTATATTCCTTTGATGCTCTAGTCTAGACAATGATTTGTCATAGCTGTCTTGTAGTGCTACTATTAGTCAGAGAACCCCTCCACTGCCTGCATGGGCAATCCTGGCTGCTTTGCGCCCAAAGGGCCTCCACATTCCTGGCTCAGCTGGACATTCAGCAGGCCACCACCTGCAGCATGTCAACACACTACACAGACTTAACAACTCCCCCACCCCCCTTAAAACCATTTACTCTCACCCCTAACTGGAAGGTGCTGTAAAAATAGTGCCTGAAATTACTTATGGGACTTGTTGATGGGGCATTAAGAAATATATTGGAAAAACAGAAGGACAGAAAATGTGAAGGTAGAGCTGTTTTATGATCTTCTTAAAATTCACCAGAGGTACGAGTTAAACAAGCACATTTTATATGTAATTTGCATGTTTAACATATATTTTGTCGTCAAAGCTTTCCATTTGGAAGTGTCAGAAAATTGCATTCAAAAGAAAAATACTCATTAGCTTGGCTTCCTGGTGTGGGTGTTAAGAGGTTAAAGATATGAATAGCAAGTCAAAGTTCTAAACAACAGACAGATTTGCTTGACATTTGCCTGTGGCTCTGTGTGTTAACAGTGGGGAAAGTAGAGACATGGTGTCTTGTCTCAGCTGTCACTTGTGAGCATGTGGTGGGAAAACTGCCCACACTGTGCCTCTCAGGCTCATCCACACGCTGCGACTGCTGCGCCATCTTTCTAAAAACCGCACTGGAACATCTTTTGTTTTTCTCCATGGCTTTGTCTCCTTCCTATTGTTGTCATCTTCAGACTGGCATAAGTCATTGCGTGGCCATAAGGAGTTTGAGTGTTTTCCAAAGTTCTCTTGTTGAAAAGACTGAGTGACTAATTAAAAAAACATTGTCAATTTACTTTGGTGGCTGAATGTACCGATCTGCTTTGATGTCTGATTTAAGAAATCCATCCTTCATCAAGAAGGAGCTGGCTCATTGCTGATTACGTACAAAATGCAATTTCTGCATTTGCATAACAAAGACAAGACTGATAGATCTTATCTGAGGCTCCTCTTGAGTTTGTTGCTTGTTTGCCCTGAACTGCAGTTGCTTAGTAGCCACAGTGATGCCCTCTTCATTTCCAATTGACATCACATGGCGCCAGAGGAGCTCGCCCAGGATAACTGGACAGGCTTCCAGAGGCAACTCCTCACTAATGTAACATGCATAAGCTGAGTAGCCATGTATTTTTCAAATGTGTGATAATAACAGAAAAACAGGGGCATTTTTTTTCCCTCTTTATGGGTGCTTGGATGAATCGGTGCCAATAGCAGTGTGCCTTCACTCTGCGCTAGTCGAGAGAGACGTCTATGACTCTGCACACACAGTGAAAACCCCACCATGTTTCTTGGGTGTGAACACAACGTTTGTCAGTGGAAAATGACGGCCGAAAAAATAAATGGTCGATGAGTCACCCTGATGGAGCGCCGGGACATTGCTACTTAAAAGTCAGACATGGCTGCTGGGAAACCTTCCAAGTTGTCATGTTCCAGGCGTGATCGCCTGGAACATGACAACGTGATTTGTGTGTACTGCGACAAATCAACCGTGTAGGTTTCCATTCTGGCAACCGTATGACCCCGGATATGCTCATCAAGACAAACAGCATCACACGATAGAATAGGTGTTTCTCTCTTTTTCTACTAATATCTCCTCATACGAGATGTGATTTTTCTTTGTTTGATCTGCATTAATTGGTTCTTCTCCCCTCTAAGGTTGGTATCATTCTTGTCTTTGTTATGCAAATACAGAAATTGCATTTTGTACGTAATCAGCAATGAGCCAGCTCCTTCTCAAGGTCTAAAGTTCGAAGATGATCCATAAAAACTGAAGGTAATAATAAACGTTGTGTTCGCAGTTTAGAGCCCAAAGTTTTCAAGATATCACTTCCAAATTCAGTGTGATGGTAGACATGAATAACAGCTCGAGCTGATTTAATTTTCAGAAAATCAGGTCAATGTGAAAATCAGCAAAAAGTTTATATTATCTTCAGTTTTTATGGATCATCTTCAAACTTTAGTCCTTGAGAGACATGACTACCTAAGCTGGCTAAGCTTTTGATCTTGACCTTCATTGTTACCAGCCAAGGTCAACTGATGAAATAACAATAGAGCCTGATGTCAGCCGTTTGTAATAAAAATATCACAAAACATCAAAGTTTTAGTCTAGCCCTCGCACTTCGGGGGAGTTGCTCTTTCTAAGTGCTCTTGTTTCTACTGCTTTTTACTATTTTTATGTAGCTAAGGAAAAAGTAAAGTTTCCACAGCCACAAAAAAGGCAACACATTGGACCTGAGGGAATTTTTAAAACCTCAAGTTTTGCTGCAAGAAAACATCAAAATGGTGTTGTCTTTAATATCAGATGATTTACTAAAACGAACATAACAACGTGAAGATTTAAAGACTGCACATTGGGTTTAGATTCCCTTAGCCGTGTGCGTTGGTGCTCTACAGAGCCACATGACGTGAAGCGCAAACAGCAGATGCTTAGTTGCTTTTAAAGCCTCAGCAGTCTCTATATATGGGCATTACATTGTCTCTGCAATGATGCTTCTTACTGAACATGACAGTCACATTCAGTGTTACATAAGACTTTGTGGAGTCTCTGCTTATTGCTGACATTTCCACGTTTAGCTGTCTGCTGACCAAAGCTTTGCTTCTCTTTTATATTGTCCAAATGCCATCCTGAAGCTAAAAAGTCACAGTCATCTTGGATCAAAGCGAGCTCTCTCCCTCTCTACTGGGTGTGTGGTTTATTTAAGGGTTTTTTGGTGTTTCAAAAAGATCCATGTGTAATATTCAGTCTGATATGTGGTGCTTGACATCCTATGCTTGATGAAAAACAACTGCCAAGAATCTCCTTATATACACAACTCACCAGCCTGCTGAGAATCATCAGGAGAAAGGAACAGCGGAGCTACAGTAGCAGCTTTCTGTTTGTGTTGCAGTTGGCTGCCATACTTCAAAATCATTCTGTATTGATTCCCTGCTGATGGACCTTTCAAAGCAGGGATTGAATTCTGACTCAACATAAACTGATGGAAAAAGAACATTTTCTAGATTTAGATGCATTCACTTTTTTTGCAGTGAGCATTTACAGGAAGTCCTGACCCTGCAAGCAGAACATTGCACAAAGGCCAATATTAGCTTCTCACAATACCTCGAGCGTGGATGTGCTAAGGAGAGCTGGATACTATTCAAGGATGGCCTGCGTGTAGCATCTGGTAAATCCAACAGGTTATTTCAACACCCTGCTCTTTTTAGTGATTAAACACATGAGCACACTAGTTAAAAGGCCCAAAGGTCCAATATCTCTTGATTTCTTGGCTGCTTCCTTGTATGTTTTCTATGCCGATTAAGCCTCTAGTGATGGTAAAGCCACTCAAAAGGACTTGTATGGGTAAAGTCAGATATCCTGCTTCACTATGCCTGTGATGCAACTTTATCATTCTCCTGAATTCTTGTTATACTCATCAGCTGAGCAAACACACACATTTTTACTCTAAACTTTGAAGAAGATTCACTTCTTCCTACTAATTCACCCGTAAAGTTGCTTTCAGCACAGAGGTCACTCTCCCCAATACTCTTAGGACAAACTTCGATGGTCTTTGCAGTCGGCCTATCATTAGTGGGGCCCATCAACCCTATTAAATCATTCAAAGGCCAAAGGTTTTATATATTTTCCACAATATTCACATTGCAATTAAGAAGTCATTTTTTAACATGCTTCATAACACTGTTATCCTTTTCATATAGAGGGAATAAATCTGTTCGGATTACCAGGACCCAGCTCTGAAGACCAAAGGACTCTGGAGGTCTAGCTTTGGACTAATGAGAATTCTCATTGTGACATAACAATTCGAGCTCAGGGGTTTTTAGTGCAATAATTTGATCCAAAATGTAACACTTGGTCACATGATAAGGTTACAGGTTTAAATTAAAAGAGATTACAGGCTGTTTATTCCCTTCTGTGTAGACCTTTTTGGTTTGACAGAGGGATAAAAGACCACGTTTTATACATTAGCCACTTTCTCTCAAGAACTATGACTACTTACCAAGGATCATTTCTTTTGGCAACTACCAAACAAAAAATATTCAAAAAAATCTCCATTTTCAAACAAACCTAAAAAAATCATCCTTGGATCTCGTCGGAGATGTCATAAATGATCAGTAGAACTTCGTCCTAGACTTTGTACACACATTATCTTTTCACAGTAAACATGCTTTTGGGCAGGAAAAAGTGGTGTACAGAGTTCATTTCACTAATGCTACACCGGGAAGAACCTTGAGCCATGTTGTGCTCAGTGTAGAGGCCAGCACTCTTAATGTGTGACTTAATAACTGATCTGCTGGCTGCTCCCGAAGCTCTCGACGATCTAAAGTTCGAAGTGTTTTTTTTAAGCCTTTACTACGATGTTTGGAATTCCATTAAACCCTGAACCCAGCACTCTTTTTTGGTTCAATATTAAAGAAATATGGTACTGTTTTAACAGTGGAAACCAGCGTGATCATTGCTTTCACTACACTCTTTTCAAGCTTTCTAAGCTTTTAAATCGAGCGCAACATGCTCCTCCATCCTTCTATGTGTTTATGCATAAATAGCAAACAACAAACAATCCCAGAGTTAACACAAACTACTGTATGATAGTTATTTGGGCCCTCATAATATCTTGTTATTAACTGTAGTCTTATAGTGGACAGTATAGTATTGTCATTTTTGATTAATAATGCCTTTCACATAGGAACTAGATTTTTTGAAGTCAAAAAAATATGTGTTTAGTATGTTATACAATTTTAAAAAACCTGTGATTGGTAAATACATTATACCTAGGGGGGAAAAAAGGCTGACCTAGAGGACTAGAGGAGAATGGATATTGCATTCAACAGGTGGCCAGAAAAACAACTTCAAATGTGTGATAATACTGCTCCGTCTCTGCTGGGTGTGAAAATATGTAGGGCCCAACTGTTTGCTAACACAATCGCATTTACCGTGTCACATTTATGGGGTGAAAATAAGTCTAACAAAATCATTTGAAGCAGGTTCAAAGTGAGATGTCATGTCAGTAGAGTGTTTAAAAGAGGACAAAACAGTAAATCTAAACAACAGTGATCGATAATCATTAGTAGAATCACCAGAAATCCAACAACAGTGTGGTCTCTGTCTCAGCGGCTAAATGGCTAAAAGGACCTGACAGGACTCTGTCTGCCATCTGCTCACCCAAACGTGTCTGCTATACATGGCCCACTTCCAAAATCCCTCAATAAAAACAAACTAGTCAGCAGCCAGAGATCAAAGTGTCAGCTCAAGGATGATGCATCAAAATCGGCCTCCCAGGTAAAGTGGCAAGATGGCGGAGGATGTCTGTATTTGTTCAGTCTGCTATGCTGAGGATTGTTCACAGATGGCACAAAAACTGTTTCCATCAGTCATGAGTGTGTCCCCTCAGTTGGTGTGAA
This sequence comes from Haplochromis burtoni, assembly GCF_018398535.1. Classification (NCBI taxonomy): domain Eukaryota; kingdom Metazoa; phylum Chordata; class Actinopteri; order Cichliformes; family Cichlidae; genus Haplochromis; species Haplochromis burtoni. The sequence goes on from NW_024582368.1 coordinate 3,084,818, forward strand.
CTGACTTTTGACTTGTTACATAACACAGTATGTCATTCTCTGAGACAACTCCAGATCGGCCAAGATTGCAGAAGGTAGAGGAAACAAAGTCACATTGGATATCTGGACTTAATGACAGAGTCTAGCAGGATTTGGATTTCCAGCCTCAGACCTCCACAGAGAGTGTCAGGAGCTTCACCACTGAAAATCACCACTTTGTCATATTGCTCGTAATGACTGCCAGTTACTGAGTCACCTCTCCGATGGCAGAGCAACTGAAAATGCAATTTCAAGTGTTCAGAGTCTTCAGGGGGTGTTGGGAGAACCGACAGACCGTGGCGAAATGAGCATGCTCTGAACCGAGGATAAACCTTAGCAGGGAAGCGGAGGTCCGATAAGGTCGTCTTTTTAAGCACAGGTCACCTTGGCCTCTTGAGACAAGAGCGGAGGCCTGACGGTGGAGTGAATGACATTACATCTCGCCAGCAGTGATAATGGTGTCTGTGATGACGATAAGTACTGTTATTACAAGTATGACTAGCTTGATCTGGACCTGAAGTGCACTGATGGCATCTAGATTCCTGAGATTGAAACTCGAAATGAAAATCCAAACTGTGCAAAGACTGGGCATTGGTATTCAGATGCAGTGTGAAAACATTAGAGAAATAAAAACAGAGGGGTGTGTGCATCTGTCTCCCTATTGACTGCAGTCTTAAATATTTTTATATCTACCGTGGCAGTTTTATTTTCATTTTTTTCTCATACCACCCAGTTTCCAAGCCATCCATTAATAGACAAAACTCCATTTACAATCCAATAACATTATCTTCACAGACTAAGTATGGTATTATGGTGAAAGACCACAGCACTGCTGAGAATAGAATAGAATTTGCCCATGAACACATGAATCAAACTGTTGTTTCTCTTGGCTCAATGTCATCAAGGGTTAGGGTAACATAGTAGATGGTTTTTTTTGATGGAGATGTCATGAAGCTCTAAAAATATTTTTTCACATATTGAGGGTACAGTGAGTAGGAACGTTTTACTGATGGACAGAGCTTGGAGAGAGGACAGATTGTAAAGCAGGCTGCCGCAGCGTGGATGCCAGAGCAAAGACTGCATTTTCACATTTTACATGCTGGAAAATCATTCACAGATTACAATTTAAATAATGCCGAACGACTCTAACTACAAGCACCTAAAGGCAATTCCACACACAGCGAGCATCTCACCCCTCCAAATTCGCAAATCAAATGTAAGGTGACAGTTATTAAGAACACTACAGGATTTCTGTCCACACTGCAGACTGCTCACCTGTGTTATTACATTACCTTTTCAGACACATTAAGCTGCATACCATCTTGAGAGCCTCGCTGCGGCCTGTTTAATGAAGTCGGCTGAAACTAGAAGATGTTTAGAGCACAAGCTCACTCCTCCCCTCCCTGTCCCTCATTTGACTGTGTACAGTAGTAGTGTGTGGGAGTTTGGCTTGGCTGGCCAACCCGATCTCTCCAGGGTGCTAGCAAAGTCTCAAGTGTACTGAGGAACCAGCTCAAAATAAATATGCAACCTCTTTTTCAAACGAGGAATTATGAAGACCTCTTGCTCTTTTAGCAGACATCATTAAAAAAAACTCCAGAGGTGACAAAAATCTAGCAGTGACCTCTTATACTCTAATGTGATCTAATTAGTTTTATTTGGATCTCTCGTGCCTCTGGGGGCTGTTGTGGGCAGAGTCGGCAAAGATCAGCACTGCGATCAGTCGTTTGACGATCTGCATGATGTAATTTGTGGGTTATGTTTTATTTAAAGTTCAAAAGAGAGCAGTCACAACTTCAATCCTGAGTGAAACGGGGTGAAAGCCTGACGCTAACTTTACTTTTGGCTGTATTACAGGCCCAGAAAACCTACTTTATCAGTTAAGTTGTTACTGTGAGAAATCACGGTCCAACATGAACATTCCAGACAGATTTCATGCAAGAGTTTTGTTTTGGTTTGATGGTTGGGAATCAGTTGGAAAAAGAGGAAGTCACACGTATTGTTGAATGCCCCAGAAACCATATGGCAAGGAAAAAAGGTTTATTAATCTGTTGCTTCTGCTTATTTATTTATTTTCCTAGGAAAAAACAATCCCTGTGGTCGTCCAAAGGATGTAGCAACATTTGAACCAAAACGTAAAACCAGGTTGTGGGCTTACAAGGTCAATACGTCTACCAAACCTAAAGTATTGATGTTAATGGAAAATGCTTTTAAAACAATTTTTTTGTGATGTGTATCATAACAACAGCCCACAGATTCTCTCACACTTATGGCTCTCTTTAGCTTAATATAGCCTTTTCCCCCAGACTAAGTTCCATTGTTGAACCATTCGTGTGTAATGCCACTGCTCTTATCCACCCTCAGCTCTCACAACATCTTTTTTTCCAGCAGCGTTTTCAGCTATAAATGGTGCGTTTATTCAAAGAGCCCCAGTTTATTGGATTGGCTGACAATAAACAGCTGTATGGATGAGAGGCAGGATTACAGAACGACTAAAGCATCAAACATGAGAGAGACTTGTTTGAAAGGTAAAAAAAGAAGACCTACAATGAAAAAAGAAAGCTGTAATATTCACAAGTTTCTATTCCCCTGTTTACGCACTAATGTTGGCCCAGAAAATATACTTTTGGCATTTCTTAATATATGTCGAAAGAACTTTAAGCCTGTCTTGTAACTTTATCAGTAGAGTATTGCACAAATTGGCTGTATACTGGAAGTGAAACCATCTTCTGACAGAAGCCAGGCCTCCTTACACTGCTCTTATTTATCCAGCTCAATGTGTCCATCTGCTGGATGTTAGTTAGATCTGCCATGACGTCATGTTCAGGTTCAACAATTTCACAGAAAGGAGGGGGGGGGAGTCAATTTTAAAGAAAAGGCACAAACAAGTCAAATACATTATAGTAAAATGTTTTATTCAAAAACATCCCAAGTAGATTCATTTATAATATCTTACAAATATCTGGTATGAATACTCAAACAAAAAGGAAAAAAGTGTGAGTGTGACATTTAAAGAGGGACAAGACAACAACAAAAAGAAATAATGACTTGATTGGCAAACTAACTGACAAACATTAAACCCAACCTTTATTCTTATCCAAGCCCTCAAAGAGAACTGTGTCTTGACCAAGCATAAGCCAAAATCAAGAATATGGCTGTATGCAAGGGAGCTGCTGTGCTCTTTGAAACTGAGCTGATGATTCTTTGTAAAAGTGAAATGATTGGACAATGCTACGAGAAGGAGGTGAAGCTAGTGCTGTAATCTGTCTCAAACATCAAGACTCTCTTATTGGGATTAAACGCTACTAGGCTCATGAGATCGATTTGAAAATAATGGTATGTTCTTACTGCCTTCATTTGAAAGTTTAAAGAATATAATCACACCAGTTGCACGCTTTATTTGGGCTTGTCCGATATTGCAACTAAATTAGTGCAGCGCTACTGAGCTTAATTTGAAGTTACAGATTCATGTAGCAAGATTAATGATTCCCTATATATGAACTTTTGTGTAATACTCTACAATTCAGTCACAGTTACAAAAAAAAAAAACCCCAACAAAAAACAAAACAAAAATCTAATTATTTCGATCAATAAGGACGCATTTTCACATTCATGGAAGTTAATTCTTGCACGCTTATGGCCAAAAATGTCACCAGCTCTGTGCATCATGGTTCAGTTTGTTCCTCACAAACCACAAACAAGTCTCATTGTTTGTGACTTCGAGAAAGAGGATTGTTTGGGTGTTGCACTTACTCTTCTCAAACTGTTGGATAGCAGCCTGATTTAGCACATGTACGAAGTCGGTAAATTCATTCCAAACATGGTCAGAAACTTTGATTCAAGTTTCTTTTTTGTTGACATTTCCTCAGCTCGACACAAGTGTCACGCTGAACATTTCCCTCTACGTTTCATCACCAAAAAGGTTACGCGACAATACTCTAATGAGGTTAATTCTGATTTCAAACAAAGACCTCCGTGTGGGGAACAAGAGAGGGGCTCATTATCTCCTGAGGAAGAGATTCTGCATTGATGCACAAGACGTGTCCAGACCCAGAATAACTCAACTCAGCACCTCAGAGACATTTCATATGCAACCTCCAATTAGGGAGTGATTTTTCCAGATACTGTTGCAAAGTAAAACTAGCAGATGTGGTGTAGCATGCAACTGAGCATCAGTGGTTGGGCTTTGAACATAGCCGGTGGCGGTTAAACCATGGTGAAAAGGAAACGCTTTAGACATGAACAAAATACAATTAACAGTCATTGTTTCTGGTAGAACAGAGTTAACCAGCTAAGCACAAACTGACATCAAAGAGCACTGACAACCAAACTGGATACGTCCTGTCTCTGCACTTAATTTTGGGAAGACCAATCTTCTGGCAAGGCTGGCGTAGTTGTTTTATACATTCATGGGAACGAGACTGTGACCACGCCACGGTACGAGGAAGGTACCGCTGCAGACAGACACATTACATATAGTACTTACAATCAAGCAAAAGAAGGCACTGGAAACATATTATACCACACTGGATTCTTATGCTCTCAGTTATCCATCTTGAAAAAGATAAAAATCTAAAAATCTTCTCTGGACATCATTTGTTTTTGAAAAATAAAGTCTGAAATGTTTAGAAAAATTATTTTTGCACCTTTGACTCGTTTCAGCAAGGATAGTTTACAAAAATTAAGCTGCTATTAAAAAAAAAAAAAAAAAGGGAAAAAATACTTATGGCATTTTGGTTCTTACATAAACCTCTGATTGACCCATTTGCACTAAAAATTTGAGAATATGACAACATCGACTATTCTCTTGTGCTGATAGGGAAAGAAAACTTGTGTGTGTCGTTTTGACAAACAAGTTGAGTTTTTAAAAAAAAGTGTTTAAATGCTTTATAGATGTACTATAAAAGCAGAAATGTATGTTACCTTTGAAATGGAAACAAAAACAAATAAATTAGTGCTCTGTGTCGACAAACACTGTCAGAAAAGAACGAAGAGAGGAAAAAGAAAATACTAAGTGGGTCACAGTGCTACCCATGTGGACAAGGGTGTTACTAGAGGTGAAAGAACAGCGCTACATTGGACAGTGCCATCTTCCTTGGTTAAAAACAGCACTTATGGAAGTCACAGTCCTCGCCTGCTTTAACATGATAGGGGTCACTGGATGTCCAGTCTGCTGTACTTCACGCTGTGGTTCCAGTGCAACGCTCGCCACGACAATGGCAGCTGGTAGTTCCGGGGGACCGGGCCGTTCACGTTCTCTTCAAAGTACTGGAACAGTCTATACCACCACACCCGTGAGAATGGGTTACTCTGTGATGTCTCTTTCAGCGACTGAAACACAACAACAACAACAAAAAGGAGAGATCACAACTGAGCCACAATTCCTATTGTGGCAGGTTAAGACCTTGTAATGGTACCTATAACTCACATACACTATACAACTTACGTACTAAAGCACAGGCTCTATTCAGCTTTATTCACTCCAAAACAGCACATTTGAATTCTAGTACATGTCTATGCTACACATGATTTTAGCCCACTGGTATGTGGTTGCTAGGCAACATGACGACATTATAATATATGATATAGATAGGAACCTAGAGGGACCTTTGGTATGTTTCATTGCTCAACTCTTTATTGCAAAAGAGGATTTTGCTAATTTTGTGTTTTATAGCAAGATTAGGCATCTTTACTTTGATGACATTATCTTTGTCCAAAAAAATAAAAAATATAAATCTAGCAGACAAACATAAATGGTACAATCACCTGTTGGTTCGCCATAGTATGGTACCACCAGAAGAGACGTGTAGTGATAAAGTAGGCCACAACCACATCCACAGTGTAGTGGTCATGGGCAAGAAGGATGCAGACTATTCCCACTGCACTCAGAGTCCAGCAAAGCCAGTGATACCACCAGAATCGCTTTGGAGAATCTACCAAAAAGAGAGGGGGAAAAATAAGTTCAAAACACCAGAAAGAACAAACCATATACCAAAAAATTGTTTTCTCCTCCTATGAATTCCAACTCCTGTATCAGCTGGTACTGATGTGTCAGTGTGACCCTACAGCACTACTTAAAGCTTTTCTTCTTTTCACCACTAGATGTCACCACTGTATCAACCAGCACTGCAGTGCCATGTATCACAGGCGAATAAAAACCAGGATTTAATCAAAAATATTGCCACAATATGATAAAGCAGTTAAAAAAGCTACAGCATTTCATCCGCATTCTGGGTTAGCAGTAAACAAGGTTGGTGGGGGTGGGGGGAATGGGGGTGGGGGGTGGTTAGATAATGGTTAACGCCTGCTGAGCAACAGAAACTGTTGTTATGTAACCAAACAACAAATAAACAAACTGACACTAAGATGACAACAACAAAAAAAATGTCGAGACGGAAACACTTCCTCTTCACTTTTACACAGGGTTCACATTTGCTTGTGCTGTTGTGTCACAGTATCTACTCGAGTGTGAAATATCAATGTGATGCCAAAGGCACTAAAACCGAAAGGCTAGTTGGTAAATCGAAGATATATAATCTAAGTCCATCTTAATGCTAATTTTAGTAGCAGAGAAAATCGGCGGGGGGGGGGGAACCCCACACATTTTTAAATGGTTTATGGGACTGTCAAAATCATCAGATTTAAACAGAAAGCTTGACTTTGAGAAAGGGAACTGACCCTAGAAGTAAAATATTACAATATATTCTTAATTAAACTGCAACATAGACAAAGTTAAACTTACACTCTTTGATGAAGAGGTACGTTAGTGTCAGCATGACAGTGTGGCCACTATACAGGTAATCTCCACACATAGTGTGAGCACCTGTGATGGATAGTCCCCCACCGGCAATCATTTTCATTACTCTCCTCATCTGTGCCTCCCAGTTCCCAAGCAGCTGAAAGAAACACAGTCGTTCATTAATTCACCTCTAAAGTAAGACGCTATCGGCAAGTGTGTGCACAGAACTTATAAAAAGCAAAAATGTAAAAGTTTGTCGTTGCTTTTTAGCTTTCCTTTGAATTCCCAAATTCCATTATTTTATGACAATTATATTATTTAGATATAGGTAAACCATACTGAAGATATGACAATTGCAAAATGCCTGGTTACAAGTGAAAGCTTCTGCAACCATACGCTCACAAAAACGACTATATTGGAAGCAAAATATACAGTGTGGAAAAAGGAGTTTTCACAGGAACCTATGCAGTCCCGTGAAACTGTAAGTACAGCCTTACTGCTTCCACAGGAATTAAGAAGGGTAGTAGCAGCCAGGTTCTGCTAATCAAATACATCTGATTAATAAATCATCAGCAACTGACAATTCCTATAAAAGCAGAGATGTATGCAGTTTGCTGGTCTGGCGCATTCAGGTGTGGGGTTTTTTTGTTTTGATTTTTAGAAGAAAGCCTCTCGTCTCTAAAATGATGCATCTGAACAAACCACAGGACTTGAGAAATAAGACCGCAGTGGAGATGTTTGGTAAAAACCAAACACAGCATGTCAAGACCAACACCTTACACCAAGTGTCAAGCAAAGTAGTGTAGGGGCCTTGATTTAGACTCATTTTGCAGCAACAGGACCTGCACACCTTGCAATCATTGAGCTGACTCTGGCTACGTCCACACTAGCCCGGATAGGTCTGAAAACGCTCGTTTTCACAGAGTTGAGCGTCCACATTGAAACGGGCCAAAACGCTTACGTTCCAGTCCTGCACATGCGCAAAAGCAAGTGAGAATTAAAGAATTTGAAGAAAAGCTATCTGGAGCATGTACAAACTGATATTAATCTTTTTAAGGGCTGTCAAAATTGAGAGCAATCAAAACAACTGCTGTATAATGCCCTCTGCTATCTTTGTTTAATTGGTCACATGACTGCATCACATGGCTAAAATGTGTCATCGTTTTAGAAAGTCTGCGTTTTCCAGTGTCCACTCTGTGACGGGACAGCTCTGTTTTGAAATGTATGCGTTTTCGAGAGCGTTTTCAAAACACTGTGTTTTTCCTTGAGGAAAACGCCGTATCAGTGTGGACGGGAGGCCAAAACGGAGAGAAAACGATGCGTTTTCAAACAAAAACGCATTAGTGTGGACGTAGCCTACGTTTAAGTGCTCTAATGTCAGGTGTGAAGACATCTGTCTGACAGTTTGACCTAAATTAGGTCAAGACAATGAACCCAAGCACAGCAGCAAATCTATAACAGAGAGGCTGAAAGGGAAAAGAATCTAACTGGGTCATTGCAGGATCTAAAGTCTAGACATCAACCTAATAGAAATGCTGTGGCCAGCCATTAAAACAGCTGTGCATAAACTTACGGTATGTCCACAAACTCCAGTAAAAGCAATGCTGTAAAGACGAGTGACACAATATATTCCCACATTGTCGGTCGGTCATTGTGTCCTTGGGCAAGACACTTCACCTACTGCCTACTGGTGTTGGGCCAGAGGGGCCGATGGCTCGATATGGCAGCCTCGCTTCTGTCAGTCTGCCCCAGGGCAGCTGTGGCTACAACTGTAGCTTGCCTCCACCAGTGTGTGAATGTGAGAGTGAATAAATAGTGGAATTGTAAAGCGATTTGAGGGTCTCGAAAAGCGCTATATAAATGCAATCCATTATTATTAGTATTACATTGATATGAGAGACCGATAAAGTCGAATACAAAACAAGTCATTACTGCTAAAAGTGGTTCTGCAAGCTAGTGAACCTGCAAGGTTGCTTACGTTCTCCACAGGAATTCTGTGAAAGGTTTTCTCACATGACTATAGTTTAATTAGCGAAGTTTAAAGTAACAATACATGATGAATCCCTTTGAGATGTTTGAACCATGAAAAAAAGAACTGTAATGCTGTAGCATCTGTTAATATCCATAATATTATGTGGATTTTATATTTTCTTTTAACATACAGAGTCAAATAACAAACACATCTTTGTTATTTGAAGACCAACTTCCTCAGGCTTTGCTGCACCACCGGAGGAAGTGGTGTGGTATTTTTACATAACAGCAAAAAGCAACGGTGTACGACACTATCGGGGCAGAAAGGCTGTGTGGCTTATCTGCCATCAATCTTACATTTCCCCCAAACATGTCAACATGAGCAAGGTAGGCTACATGACCTAAACTTTAGTAGCATGATCCTAAAATAATATTTTAAGCTAGGTAAAAGAAGATATTATCCCCACAGAAAGCCTTGATTTAGGGATGTCAAACTCTTGGGCCCAATCCAGCCAACTTTGATCTCAATGGAAGCCCGTTTCCACCACTAAGAAAAAAAAAAAGAAAAAAAAGATCCATAACTCAAAATTTCGAGTTATTTTCTCGAAATTTTGACTTATTAAGTCGAAATTTCAACTTATTTACTTGACATTTTGAGAAAAGTAACTCGAAATTTCGAGTAAGCACTGCCAATCAGTAATCTACGTGAATGACGTCATTTCCTTGTTACCCGGAAGCTGAAGCCTTCAGGTACAAATGCTACAGCTAAGCTACTGGTATTACATCCAGTCATGAATGCACAGATTGCTGAGTAATTTCAGCGTGGCTTCAAAAATGATGAAATCCTTGTGTTATTAGCTGAATCACATGGCGTTACTATCAGCAAACGTACTCGTGAAAGCGCCAAATGTTTGCAATCCGGTTTTGAGTGCGCGTTACTCTGCGCCATATGCTTCCAGGTAACAAGAAAGTGACCTCATTCACGTAGATTAACTCAAAATTTTGAGAAAGGTAACTTGAAATTTTGAGTTAATAAGTCGAAATTTCGTGTTATGGATATTTGTTTGTTTGTTTGTTTGTTTTTTTAGTGGCGGAAACGGGCTTCCATACAAGTGGTACAGGTAAGTGAAAGTCCCCTTTTTTGGCTGTGTCAAAGAACTTTAACTACAAATTTATTACCTGACATTGTTTTTTCGACCAGTCAGCCAATTCTGGCCCTTGGGCTTTTTGTTTCTCATTCTTGATACAAAGGCTTCCAATAAGGAGATATGAAAATGCTTTCCTAGCATTTGCAAAATAGGAACCCAAAGAAAGTTGAGCAACTACTTGACTCTCCCATGGCAAAAATAGATGGACAAATACAATCAGTGGAGACAACATTTGTTCCAAAATCAGTTAAGAAACAAACTATTCATGCTCATACCTTTGGAGCACATTTAAAGTGCATCCCAGGAACAGGCAAAGTAGTGATGTACATTGTAATACACCGGTACATGTAGAGTGTGCCCACAATGAAAAAGAACCTTCTGCCTATTATTGACCTGGAGAAAAAAAGAAGAGGAAAGAGAAAGAAAGTAAATAAAAGAATAATATATTTCCATTTAAATGAAATTTTAGCTTTGACAAGCTAAAAGTTTACACCTAACTAAGACGGTGACTGTACCTGTGCTTGAGAAGTATCCACTGTATGAGCCAGAGTGCCACCAGGAGCATGCCGTTTATCTCACAGATGGAGAAAGCCCACTCTATCCTATCAAACCAGTCGAAGAACTTATCGGGCAGTGGTGGAGTGTGCTCCTTTGTCGGGACTCTCTCGTGGACAACCGAGATGACAACAGTGGTGGTGACAAAGCACACCACCGCATAGAGGAATGCTATGCCCGTCTTCCCCCACTCAGCAGGGAATGGTGTAGCCTCCATTGTAGGGATAGGAATTTGAATCATGTCCTGGAATTCCTTCAATGTGCCATTTCTGTGGGACTTACTATTTCCGTTGGATATTCCACCAACGTGCCCATTTGCGTGGCCGTTTTTATGAGCCTCCATGTGTGTCTCTAGCTTTAGTGTCTCCAGTCGCTCCAACAGCTGCTGCCCACAATCAGACGACACCAGTGAGAGAGGAGGCTTTTGGAAATCTGCTTCTGTGAGCCTGAGTAAAGCAGGGCCATTCATCTGCTGGAGGGCATCTATGTACTCCGGCATTCCCGCTTTGCTCAACCACTGGGAAACATCCTCTGCTGTCCATGCCACCACCTTCCTCATTTTGGCCAGCGGGCAATGTGGAGGATTAGGATGGTCCCCAGACTAGAGGTTAAGGGTTAAAAGAGATTTGGCTGTTTAAAGGATAGTGGTACATCCTCTCCAGTTTTGGCACATGGTGAGTTTTGCACCTAGAGGGAGCCCAAGCCTCCTCTTATTGTGATGAAGAAAAAGAAGGAAGCAAGATCTCTTAGGGTTAGGACCAACAGATGAACAGATGTGAGTCACAGCAGCTTCCTTCACCAAGCTTTTTCCATACACTTCACCCCTGTGAAAAATAAAATGCTGTGAATCAGACTGCAGTGGTGACATATATATCCATTTCCACATACTCCACCCTAAGAGAAATTAAAACATGATTCATAATGCTAGTAAACGGCACTAAGTCAATTTGCATGCAGACATCCGGCTTAGGCTGCTGCTGGATGTGGCCTGTACCGGATGCCTGACCAGACCTGCAAGCCTGTGTGTGCATTCCGTTTAATAGAGCAGCATGTTGCAAACCACAGATCAAACCACCAAAGATTTAATTCAGAGTTAGGGTTTCAGATTCAAATAGATGTTGATGGGAGACCTCCCATGCAAACATGAGCACATTATAAGTCTTATCTGCTGAGAGGGTGTGAAAATACACACAAAACATGTCATGGAGTGCCTCTTTTGAGTTGCAACATAAAAGGGGGTTTCTGGTTCAAAATCACTACTATTTGACAAAGGCTCACATATCTGAGGTAAATGCAAAGAAAGAGAAAGCGATGTATAGATGGAAGGAGAAAAGAAAACATCTACAGTGTGAGGCAGGGATTCATCGCTCATGGAATAAGCAGAGGAGACAGGGCCAAACACAGATAAATCCTAATTTCTACAGTTTGCTGGAGTAGACTGTCAAGCTAGCTGACCAAGTAATTCAGGTTGTTTCACAATATTATCAATCAAAAAAAAAAAGTTCATATTCTCTGAGAAAATAACATTCTGCAAGTAAATCGTGCCTTTTACCTTCAACTTAAGTTTTCTTTTTGTAGTGTGCATAGTAACATCAAAATCTTTACACCAGCTAGAAGATGAACTCACGTATCTGCTGCATTTCATTAGTTTGTTTATACACCGCGGTGTAGGCGGCTGACACAGGGAGGCCCTGCTTGTGATTCTGGGAGAGAGATGTACATCTGGAGACAAATTCTGCTCTACCACATGGATGGGTCAACAGAGCAGGAGGATGGGAGGGAACCAGGCTGAGAAGAGGAACTCATAAATCAGAATGAAGGTCAGAGCTGAGCGCCAAGTCAGCCCCACCCCTGTCAGGAGGGCAGTCAGCCAGCAGTCATGCCCTCATACAGCCAGGTCAGCCTAGGCCAGCAGCAGCTAAATACACTGGCAGACTGACCGGTTGGCAGGACAACAAGCTGCACATCAGTACCTCATCTCACCTCCAATCTGCTCAGAGGCCTCTTCATTTAGGCCAGCAAAACAGGGCCAAATAAAAAGGCTGTAAGCTTGGTTGTCTACAGAAGCAGTAACACCTGGCATCAGATTTATTCTCGCTGATGTCAGGGAAATAATTTGACCTAATCACTCAATAATTGCAACGAATACAAAACACTACTAAAAGAAGAAGTGTAAAAAATTAAATAAATAAATAAATAAAGACAATGCTAATGGTACCCCCATGGACCAGCTACGTGACATCCCAGCTGTGTATGAAGACATAGCATGCTGGGAGCAAAGCAGAGCAGCATTTACAACAATGTGTTAACAGTTCACAAGCAAGACAGATCAGAGATTAGCTGTCACTGAGTCAGCTGGGTGCGAACGACCTTCGGTCTATGAATCAGCTTACTTGCAAATAATCTCACACAAGCAAAGGGAAACAACAAACTAATTCTCAAACTAATAAAGTAACCTGTACAATCGAATGCCATGCCACATTATTAGGTACACCTGTTTATCTACCCTTTAAAGCAAATATCTAATCAGTGAGTCACATGACAGTAGCGTCATGTATTCAGGCATGTAGACACTGTTAAGATAATCTAAGGTTCACAGTACCAGAATGAGGACGAAAGATGATTTAGATGACTTGGAACGGGGCATGGCTCTTGGTGCTGTGACATATGGATGGTAAGGTCAGAATTTGTTATATGCAACATGAAAACATGGATCTGTCCTGCCTTCTATCATCAGTCTGGGTTGCCAGTAATTGTGTGGGAATTTTATTATCACACTTTGAGCATGTGTAAATGCCACAGCCTTACTGAGTACTGCTGATGATAATGTCCATCCCATTATGACCACATCTTCTGATGGTTGCTCCCAGCACCATAATGTGCCATGTCAACAAAGTCAAATAATTGTGTGAATGCCTGTTTCTCTTTATTCTTTATCCTTTCTTTATTGTTGTTGCTTCCGTACGTTTTTTGCACCTTAACTAGTCCCACAGTTTTTATCCGATTTTTGCCGTTCAAACTTTAAACAATTCTGCTCCTTCTGCTTATGCCGGCTTACAACCTCTATACTTTTTGAGATATTAAATTTTTAATGCAATTATTTTTGCCCATTGAAATGAATGGAACACGTTATCAATGTGGTCACTTATTTTTGCTTGCTAGGCTGAGGTGTGTTTTAGCTCAGTGAGATGAGCAGCTGTTCCCAGACCGGGAGGGCAGGGTTCAAATCCCGCTTATGGCAACGTTTTTTTCAGTTAACAAAACTTTTTTTTTAACCCATCCATCCATCCATTCGCTTCCGCTTATCCTTTTCAGGGTCGCGGGGGGCGCTGGAGCCTATCCCAGCTATCATAGGGCGAAAGGCGGGGTACACCCTGGACAGGTCGCCAGTCTGTCGCAGGGCCAACACACAGAGACAGACAACCATTCACACTCACATTCACTCGCACATTCACACCTAGTGACAATTTAGATTAATCAATTAACCTATCCCCACAAGCTGCATGTCTTTGGACAGTGGGAGGAAGCCGGAGTACCCGGAGAGAACCCACGCAAACACGGGGAGAAAGACCCCGGCCTGATGGAGGAATTGAACTCAGGACCTTCTTGCTGTGCGGCAACGGTGCTAACCACCGTGCCACCGTGCTGCCCTTTTTTTAACCCTTTTCAACACAAATTTCAGCTTCATCCCTTTTCAGAAGAATTTTCATTTTTTTTTCACCCCTTTTCAGCACAAATCCCAGCTTTTCCAGCTGTTTTCAGCAGAAACTCTGCTGATTCACCTCTATTCAGTACAACCTTCTGCTTTTTTTTTTTTTTTTTTTTTTTATACCCGTTTTATGCAGAAGTTCTGCTGATTAACCTATTTTCAGCAGAATTTTCAGCCTTTTCACCCCTTATCAGCACAAAGCATCCTTTGCTCATTTCAGCAGAATTGTCAGTTTCTCAATCACTTTTTGGTTTCCTGTACGCCAGTTTGGTTCAGTGAGATGAGTAGCCGCCTTAAGGCCAGGAGGCCCGGGTTCAAACCCTGCTCAGGGCAACTTTTCTTTTCATGAGACAGTTGAACTTTTTCACCTATTGTCAGTACAAATTTCTGCTTCTTTCTGCAGAATTTTCAGTTTATTCACCTCCTTTCAGCACATAGTTTTACTTCTGCTTTTTTCAGCAGATTCCACTACAAGGCATTCACACAGCATTTTCGCAGGAAATGCAACTTTTTCTAGTGTCAAACTGGTTTTGTGAACATGGCATGGTACCAGATCTCAATCCAGTAGAGCAACTTTGGGATGGGATGAAAAGAAAGATTTGCATCATGGATGCTCGCAACAAATGTGGAATCTATGGCACAAAGAATTAAAGCAGTTCTTAAACCAAAAGACAGTCCAACTTGTTACTGGCAAGGTGGACCCTACAAAGTGGCCAGTGAGTGTATTTGCATGGACAAATATTATATTTGAATTTGAAAGATACCACCTTTCAACAATATTTTTGTTTAGTTATTTTGGTACTTAGGTATGGTGCGGTACTTTTTCATTGGCTGTAACGGTTATGTGACCCTATAACTTAAGGATTCTCTGCTAGCATAAGGTGTGTGTGTGTGTGTGTGTGTGTGTGTGTGTGTGTGTGTGTGTGTGTGTGTGTGTGTGTGTGTGTG
>NW_024582368.1:3099925-3110661 GCF_018398535.1 Haplochromis burtoni
GTGTGTGTGTGTGTGTGTGTGTGTGTGTGTGTGTGTGTGTGTGTGTGTGTGTGTGTATATGCATCTTTAGTCGTACACATAAAGCAGTGCAAAGTCCACATCCTATGATGTGACAAGTTAAGCAAGCAGATGTCTTAAAAGATAAACTGTAGATAATCAACTGTGTAGACATAGACGAGGTGTTTTTACTCTGTGTTTTAAGAGGTTTTTACTCTGTGCCATTGATGTTCTTTCTTAACTGATGTTCTTTCTTAACTGTGCAAATTTAACTTCTTGAGCGATGTGGACAGTACTCACATGAGCTGTTACAAGTTTGTAAGTCTCATTTTAATATTAAGTATGCATTCTTCATGAAGATTATTCACCCATTATTGGTTTAGGCAGCTACCCAGCTGATTCATTAAAAGTCTTTGATGCATGGCTGAATCACTTCAGTAACCCACACCAACACAAGTGATGACTTCCGCATGCATTTCACAATGTGGCCAGTTGTGCAAAGATGAAAAAAAAGATGGGGGTTTAAACTTCTCACTGTAGCCCTTCTTCCGTTCTTCAACCAACTATCACTGTCACTTATTGTTTTCCGCTGTGAAACACTATGATGCCTTTTCAGAAGAGACTGTCTGAAAGTAGTCCAATTTTTAGCCGAGGACTAATATTGTCAGCTTTTCTATTCCCCATCTGGCACGGATTATCAGGTATTAAAATGGTGAATAAACATCACTATTTTCTATATTTGATACAAGCCATTCTAATCCTGCCAGTAAATAACTGAAGCGACTATCTACCAGGTATTTTCCAAAATGGAACACAGCCATTAAAACCAAATGAGCCTAGTACTTGGAATTCAGCATTACACGTAAAGCTAAGGCTTGCTGGCCAAAAGCATGTGGGCATGCTTTTCAACTATAAAATTAATAATTAATTGTTGTTTAACAGCTACAAATACATCACATGGTGTGATGGAAAGAAATAAAGAACAAAGGAAGCAACCATCATTGTAAAAGAAGCATTTTGGAGAAGCAGATCATGTCACCATTTCCTCATATTTTCACATGTAAGCTCTGTTGCACACAAAAAGTAGAATTATTCTAACAAGGATAGTTTTAACACAAGTACAGTACCACCCATGAGCAACAATATATCACCAGACAAACATAAACCCACCATCCATAGTCTGGTTGGTGAGCCAAAAGTGGGACCAAGAGACTCATTTACATCAAGACTATGAACGGAGAGTCGATTCAGATCAGTAATTCAAAAAAAGCTTTTCTGAAAACACAGTTGCTCTGCTCGACATTCATTCCTGTACTTGACAGGGTAGACACACTGATGACTTTCTGTTGGGCCAACACTAGATACACGCTTTTTAAATGCTTGAAATTAATTTGAGCTTAAAGTGTCAGCTGTGTGATGCGTTTAACTACTTCTTATGTGTTGCAAAATTTATGTTTGCATGAATGGACGCAAACACATTGTGTTTATATTTTATCTGATTTTATGAATTTTGCTGCACATTTATTTATAAACAAACGGCTGCCTCTTGTGAGAGCTGAAACTTCCCAGCATGATTAATCACCTTTGTGAAATTAGGAGAAGTACAGACTTGCATATTTTGGGCTGTGAATACAGATGCACACTACAGATGTTACCACAAATAAATGTGCACAGACACAAGTAAACCGGACCCACCTGTGCTGGTTTATCTGTGGATCACTCAAGCTGGAACATGTAGATATGTTTTTTGCAGAGCATTTAAATTTTTTTCCTTTTTGGGGGGGGGGCAGTTAACCAATGACAAGAAGAGTGGAATGTCTCCAAACCATGTATAACAATTCAGGGGGCCAAGGTACCTAGCAGCAACAAGCGTGGAAGTATATAAAAAGATCAACATCTGCGCAGCTATTTTGAGAACAACTCTTGCACCTACAAAACCTGTGCAATTATTTGAAGTTAGCCAAGCACATCACTTTGCTTTAAAAGGGCAACTAATGTTAGTGTTATTAAAATTATTTGTGCTTCATTTCTGATTAATCAAATGTGGTGAAATTGCAGTTCTGTTTTTTTATTATAGCGCTAACATAAAAGTAACCACTCTGTGCTTCAACTCCAATTATGTGGAGGGGAAAAAATTAATGGATTTCAGCTTTTGATGTACAAGTGTCTCTTATTCACAGCGCCCAGGGTTATTCAATTTGGCTCTTTACTTTTAAACTATGGTAGATTAACTGCTAATGAAAACTGTTAGTTGCCCCCTAACATAAGTTACACAATCCTTTTTTAAGCTACATATTTAGCTATTTCTCATTGAGATACAGCTAAGCTATTGCAGTTGAAGAGAAGCCACAGTAAAAAAAAAAAAAAAAAAAAAGGTCCTAATTATTTTCTATGCACAAGATTTAAAGTAAAATAAAATGAACTACTTCTAACTACGTCAGCTACATCCATACACACATTAGTAGATGTCTAATAATTTGATCAGCAAATTATTTAACTGTAGGCTATAGACTTTGCATGCCACATGACTTGTCTTGAGGAAGGTACACAGTTACTTTTGTTGTTAGGCAGTGATCAATCCAATCTCCATACCAAGCACATTTAGAAATAATAAAGTTACTCTTTTGTCACATGCTTGCATACAAGCAACACTCTTGGACAGAAGACCCTCATGGATGTTGCCTGCTACTGCAGGCAAGTAATAAAACAAAGAGTTACACCAATTCCAGATTTTAACTTCTTTTTAAACTCTTGCCAAAGTGAGATTTAATTATTTAAATCTCACTAACCTGACATAGATTCACACAGCCACATCGCAGTAATAACTTCTATTCTCTATAAACTTTCTGAGCTACAGTAGATACAGCACTATATGCAGCCTAACACTTTTTTTTTCTTTACACCCTCCGTGTCACTTGTGCACCAGTGTAAGTGGTGAAATGCACACACTTTCTGATATTCACAGCTCAGAACAAGTACTGATTTATTAAGAGTATGAGGAAAAACTGCCAGCAGATCACTTCGCCACTTTGCACCAATAAATCTCACTTGTGAAA
Source organism: Haplochromis burtoni (assembly GCF_018398535.1). Lineage (NCBI taxonomy): Eukaryota > Metazoa > Chordata > Actinopteri > Cichliformes > Cichlidae > Haplochromis > Haplochromis burtoni. The sequence continues at coordinate 3,102,979 of NW_024582368.1, forward strand.
AGCTTGTGTTGCCTTTAACCTCTGTCTGCATGTGATACAATTAAAATTTTGTGTAAATGTAAATACAAAACATTTTATGTCAATGGAAGTAAACAAATATGATATTTCCACACAACTGCTTTTAAAAAGGAATGAATCGTTTATCTTCTTCCTGTTCTGTGATCTAAGGGTGTTGGCCTTTTCTTTGTTGAGATTTTGAAAGACTTCTATCAGATTACAATTTTTCTTTTGTACCTTTGGAGCCCACTAACAATAAATGAACAAGACGCTCTCATCTGTATCCCTTTACAGCACACAAACAAACACCCCCATAGACAATGAAAGGACAATATTTACATAGCCGGGCTAACCTGGCTGCAGTGAAATATTACATTGATAAAATGTAACCCTGTTTGTTCATGTGATCACATGGTAGTTCAGAGAGCCCTACTCATTGGAATGAGTTAATTTGGTTAGGCCAACTCCTTCGACTATGGTCCCATTTCTAAGAAACAGAGCCACTGAGAAGGTCAGATTCACAAGAAGAAATCCATTTGCAAGCATCATTCACACTGGTTCTATACTTTAAAACTTCCTTAGTGGTGAATACTCAGGAATGAATAATCTCCTCGGGCTACATAAAATAAAAATGGGAGACGACTGTGTTTTTTAAAGTCCTAGCAGTTTATAATCAGGATAGACATGCTACCAAAGTAAACATCCTTGCTTTTGCACAGTTGCTTCTTAATAATACTTAATCTAGGCCATGAACACACTCAACTTTCTCATTTAACCTACAGCTTGAAGTTGCTTTCTTAAAATAACAGAGTGTGTATTTAGTGTTGCAGAGGGGCATGACCCCTTTGAAATGCGACCAATAATAAATGCAAAAACCACAATTGCAAGCATCATATCTTGAAGTAACCCAATCAGCTTCAGAAGCTACGTGAAATGCAGAACAAGATACAGCCACTAGAAAGTTTTGCATAATATTGCAGTGACAGTGACAACTGTCATGACCAGACTATGAACTGTGGTTATAACTGCATGACTGTAGGTATAGTACAAAGTGCCCATGGAATGATACTGTCATTAAAATGAGCCGTTTCTACTCCTTCCCATGTTGGATTTAAAATCCAAAGGGCCCAAAGGCAAAACTCATTCACTCTTGAATGAATTCAATTGAAGTTGTTGAAATATTACCTCCATATCATTATTTTACTACTTTATGTTATGAAACCTACAACATATGCTGTTCATACCTTAAAAATCCTGCTATCACAAAACAATGTTATCTCATATCAATCTGTTAATTGACAGTGCAAGGGTGCAAAAATAGGATAGGTGTTTGCACAAGTCTCTGGGGGAGCTGAATGTCACAACAACCAATGTACTGAGAGTTTCTGTCTTCTAATGAGAAAACCACCTGTGGCTTTATGGGTCATGGATAAAGATGATAGGCCCATACAGCCCCAGAGGATCATCACACAAATTAGCTAGATGCTCTGTTCATCTGTGTGTGGTGTAGACACTTCATAAATTATATCTGGGATAGCACAGAGAAGACTTCTTGTCAACAGGGAGTAATTAGTGTATTACCCAGCATTGACTACATATTATCAACAATCTGACTACAAAGACGAGTCTCATAGCTGCAATGACCTAGCAGACTTGGGCAGAAAATTCCCAACTTGCCAATAATGTTTTCTGACTGAAACTAGAAAATCGATAGCTCATGTCATTTAGAAAAATCGTAAAACATTTAAAGCACACTTTAAATGCCAACAAAGCACAATGATGATTCTCAACTAGCCTGGACTTTGGACTTTTAAGGATCATTAACTTACTGTACTCCAAGTCTTCTGGGTCTTTCTTGTCTGGGTTTCTGCAGCCTCAACAGTCTTTACGTGAAGAGGCAATCAGTGCGCCCTTTTGATATCCTCATGGCAAGGAAGGTCAAATGGAAGGAAAACAGCTACTTGCTCATCTATATTAACGTACTATTTTATTTAAACTATGTATGTGACATCCTTAATCCATTAGGTATAAAAGTGTATGTTAAAGGTTTAGTCATGTGGAAGCTAGGGCAACATGAACCAGACAAAATTGTATAGGTATGATTAGTCTTAAAGCTCATTACCATGTAGGCTCAAACTGTATCTTTTGCAGTCTGCTTCCTCATTATACGACTGACGTAAACTGAATGGGAAATCATCTCTTACTTGACTTTCTAACAATGCTTTGTGTCTACACAATTTGTGTTTCATATGTCATAGCACTGGTCTGCCTTTGGTCACTGTTATACCAGCTACCCCAAGTACATTACTAGGTTCATTTTTCCTTGTAAAATAGCCTAAAATCTACAATAAGGCTGCACTAGTGGTGGGCGATATAAATGATATACGATAGAAACTATATAAATTTGGCCAACAATAGAGATTTTGACTATATCGCGATAGCGCATGTTGATGATGTCATCAAGCTACGCCTGTTTTGTTCAAAAGCATCGCAGCGGCTACAACCATTATCATCTGCAAATTATGCCGGGTGACAGTCATAGCAAAGAGATGAAGCACTTTTGAAATATGGGGAAAGCCAAAAACTGCGCTTCCACCACTTCCGTAACTGATTCATTAATGTTGAATTCTCTCGCAGCTGTTCTATTCCCATGTTGTTGCAGTATATTAATAACTAACCTCGTATTGTGGATAAATAATCTCAGTTGTTCTCCTGACTGAAGTTTGGCCCATGTATAGCACCCTGCTATGCGATTTCATTTGTCTAACCACCAGAATCCCTCACGTTAATTAACTTTTATCGAGTGGGAAAAAAGTTGGCGTTCATCCTCCAGCTTCACTGTGCTAATGTTATGCTAACATAGCTGTGTCGCTAGCAATCACGTAGGACAACATTATATACCAGGTAGTCCAACTTTAGTAACCCTGCAAACGCCACTGCTGTTTAGTTTTCTGTTTTCATTTATGTTGACATATTATGTTAAGTGATAGCAGAGCTGTACGTTTGAATTAGTTTTAAAAATCTCTCAGTCACAACATGGTATGTCATGTTTAGGTGGAAACTAGCGAGCTAACTTCCTGTTAACTTCTAATTCAGTTAAATGTAAGAAATTCTGTTTCCATGGATGCCTGGATGTTAAACTTAATTGTTACACCTGGTAAAGCAGCAACGCTGATGATTTTATTAAAGATGAAAGAATTTAGACCGTTTTTAACTCTCAGTGTTTGTTTGACTTTGGGACCTGAAGAAGACGGAGTTTTGGACCCAGATTACAAAGCGAAGCTCCTCACTACGGCAGCCGTAATGCTCTGATAATCCATCAAGCAGTGCGGCTTACCAAAGTTGTACTAAAACATTTTTTAACAGATTTTTGCACGCCAAAATCGGTTCGAGGTCAGTAAGCACAACCAGAATTCAAACATAAGGCACACTCTCGATTTTTGAGAAAATTAAAGGACTTTAAGTGTGCCTTATAGTGTGGAAAATACCTTATACAGAAGAAAAGAATATATCGCGATATATATCGTTACTACACGTGCTTCAAATTATACCGCGATATGGATTTTAGGCCATATCGCCCAGCCCCAGGCTGCACCGTATCATACACTCTGCAATAATATTCTTATACATTTTTATGTAATAGAAAAGTGTTATACTATGCATTGTCAGTGTTATGCATTTACATGCATAACACTGACACTAGCCGATGTCTGAGTGAGAGACCAGCATGTCAGCCTATGCCAATACAGTACCTAAAATTGTAGCTATTACAGAGGACAATACTTTGTTTAAATGTTTAACAGGAACAGTTTTCTTACATAATTTGCGAAATCTGTTTCATCACTTGATAAAAAAATAATAAAATAATAGCTCCACCAAAGCACCACAAGGCTATAACGACATGTGACGAGATGCAAGCAGCTGGTAACGTGCAGCCCTAAGTCCGATAACTAATATGGGATGCAAAGAGGAACAGGAGCTACCTGAAAGAAACCAAAAAGGAAAATAGCCAGCTCAGATGTATGCGAGGAAAATATAAGCCATTAAAAGGCCTTCAGTGGTAGCTTGATCTGCTTAAAATGTCTTACCAACAGACCCACCCATCATGCTTGCCAACATGTGTTTGTCATGGCCCTGCATCAACTAAAAACTTAAAGCTCACACATCAACTACTTACGCATCCTACTTATGCACTGCCCTTTTGTTGCAGAATTATTAAAATGCCATCTTGTATTTTGACACAATTTCTTTCCTGACATTTCCGTGCTACTAGCCTAGATTTCTAAAAGCTGTTGTAGGACACAAGAAACTGGGGCATCATGTGAGTGGTGGTAAAATTTCATGTGTTTCTAATTATGGCAGAAACAGTACTGAAGCTCTGCATTTTCCTTGGCCCATAAATGCTTAATTAAACCAATAGCAGTTGATCAATAAAATGTAAAGTCAACTAACACGTGCATTAGCTACTAGCATTAACACATAAGATTGCATATTAAAGCACAAAAATGCTAACTATTTTCAGTCATCAAATAAATATCTAATTTTTTAAATTATAAAACCTATGAAATAAAAAACAGAAACTGAATATTAACAAAAATTTACAATACAGAATTAGTTAGTGTAAGTGGTACTATTACACAGAACTAAGTTTAAACTAGGCTAAGTTACTGCTACCCAAAGGGAGCACACAGTGGGGATCAAGCCCTAATTAGGAAGATTTTAAAGAGTGCTAAAACTCAATGCCAACCTTGTTCTGAGTTATTTTGATAATGACAGCAAACAATAGACATTAATTTTAGTTAATCCCAGCAGTGTTAGAAATGAGAGGGCGTTCAAAAGAAGCTGGTGTTTTAGTTAAGCAGCCTAATATGCTGAACCATACCTATTAATATAACAAATGGTCCTTTTATCAGTTTTCTGATTTTGCTGGTGTTGCCTTATTTATGTGCAACTACCTTTTTATATTCAGTATATAGCATTTAGCTGCTTTTTCATTAACTCTTTTTAGCCTAACATAGAACAAGCCCACCAGAGCCAATCTTTACATTTTTATATGCTGTTGTGCCATTCTTTGGAACATTTCAAATGGCTATGAAGGAATACAACTGTTATATCCCAAATCAAACTACAAGGAAATTAAAAATTGTTTTTGTTTTTTTGTTAGTTTTTTTTTGTTTTTTGTTTTTTTTTTGTTGAGGTTCTTTCTTTCTTTAACACAAACATCCAAGCTGAAACTCAGTCAAAAGTTTCTTAGTGTAACTCTAGGTCTCTTCGCCACTTTTGCAAAAGGGACCTCATGTTTCCATTACTTTAGGCACAAATCTCACAAGGGCCACAAACAAGTACTTCTGTTTTCTCTTTATCGAGTCAGAGCAAATTGGGAGCCATCCAATTTTTAATAGAGTCTTGGCACTTATGCAAGATCTAGAACTTAGAAACATCTTGAGGTTTAAAAGAGATATGTAATTACCGTAAATGTCATCTGTGTATCAGTGATAACAAATGTGGACCATAAGGACCATATATATCAGAAACTATAAAGGCTCCAAAATAGAACCTTGTGGCACACCAAAAGCACAAGAAGTGAAAGAGGCGGTGAACTTAGAAGTAGCCACCAAAAAAGAATTTAGAATAATTCAGTGAGATATATAGAGTTAAAAAAAAAAAAAAGAAGAAAGAAAAGAAAGAAAAATAAAGAGGATTTTGAAAATTCCAGCCTATGACCAGAAGGCACATGATGTAAACAGACAGCAATACAATTATTAACAGGTGCTTAGAAATTTGAAAAAAAAATTGCCATCTTAGAATCAGTAATCGTTACATAAATATTAAGAGGGACCATGTGTCAGACTAGTTTGAATTTATGGTTTTTAATACCCATCACTAGACAGTAATCCTGGACAGTACTCCAGTCAAAGCCATTATACATGAACACAAGTTATTAATAGTGTTATGTACCCAGTAGCTACACAACATAGAAAGTTATTAACATATTTAGTTACTTTCATGTTTTGTTTTTGTAATTACATAATTACATCATGTGTCAGTGTTTGTGTTTCTCTTGTTTGTTAGCTCAATTTTGGTCACTTCTGTTAGATAACTTACTTCACCTTACATGTTGACATTGTGTAGTTTGTTCCGCTAAACCCACCTCTTTTAATGGCCCAGAACTATGACTTCCAATTACAATTTGATCGGTTTTCCATTTTTAGGTAAAACAAAAGACATTTGTTTCAAAAACTACACATGTGACCAAATGTTTAGCCAGTGGCACCAACATAAAATCATAAAATCATTGAAATCATTTATTTCACACTAAAAATTCTTTAAACTTACTTTAAACCTCACCATATCATGAAAACATTTCAAAAATAATCTATATAAAAAAATGAAGCAGCAATGTGCATGAGAAACAAAATTTTGGCTATGACTGCACACCGTGTTACTAACCACCTTGGCCCTTCACAATTATTTATTCTGAATGAAGGGTATTTAATCCTAGTGTTGCAGTTCAACCCCACTTCAAAAGCACTGACAGAAGGACTGTGGCACCTGACAAGTTTACAACTTATATATTTTATGCCAGTACAAAATAAAACTCTGCCACACACACCACCCCCTGGTCTGAAATGACTTTAAAATTTGTGAACAAAATCCTCAAAGAGGTTAAGCATATTACTATAGATTACTACATTTCTAGAGAGAAAGGTAAGCATAGCAGGATAACATTAGTCACCTTATCAAGCACACCTGACAATCTAAAGCACTCTAGTACGGTGCTGGGTCCACTTTTATGATGCCCATAATGTTCCTTTTTCCCCGACACTGTCACAGCTGTGTTAATTGTTAACCAAGACCTCCATCACCTCGACAGATATATCAGAAATCGCTGGTTGGCACAAAGTCACGTGGACTGTTAGTAAAACTTTAAACACATCAGCAAACCCTAACTCCACATATTACATTAATATAAAAAAATATTAACATTAAATACATCAAGTATATTTTTGACAAATGAATGAATGAAGAATAAATGTAAACTTAATTAATGGGGAATAATTCAAGAGTTAAATTTTATGCCCAAGAGTGCGTTATTTCAGTCTGCCCTGCAGAGGTAACGGAGAAGTAATTTATATATGGGTATCACTATTACAACAAAACAAATCCATCCAAACCACTACACCAGTATGCAGTATGCACTGCTAACACGCCCAGTGTATCTTTCACAAAAGGCTTTATTTACTAAAACTCTGTGGCGAGTGCACATGCAGGCTTCTTCCCCCCTTTTATCTGCTTTTCCCTGTCTTGGAGTTTGTGTCTCACTCGTCTTCCTCATCCTGCTCTGTTCATGACTGTCTCTCTCCTCATTTCCTGCCGCTGTCTGCTTCTCTCTCTTCTGCAGAGGCTAGACCCAAAAATTTCCCTAAGCTTCCACTAACAGTTTGTCGGCACATGCAAACATCACTCATAAGGGTGCTACTGTCAGTTAGATTCAAAAAGTTGGATGTCAAAACCTAGACAATGGTGCTATCATTAACAAAAATAATAATACTTACACTACCTCATACACTTTAATTGCTTCCTGTAACCAACATCATTGATAAACAAACAAACAAAAAGTAGACAGTTTGTGTGTCTGTGTTAGATATTTTTAATTTCTAAATTAAAAATGAAAAACGGGGGGGG
>NW_024582368.1:3110681-3125833 GCF_018398535.1 Haplochromis burtoni
ACACAATAGTCAATGACAGCATGGAAACCCCATTTCCTTCCCAGTTCTCGAGGAAAAAGGAAATTCATGGTGGTATTGTTGTCCAATCTGTTTTTCATGGCTGTGCCTAGAGGAATCACATTTTTTACCCCTTACTAAACGAAAAAAAATCTGTTTTCTTGCTTGTCAAATGCTTGTTCAATGTGTGGCATGCGTCCCTTGTGCAATGAGGCGTTCTCTGCAAAAGCTCTGAGTACAGTGACAACAATAAACCCCATTTAACATTTTGCCTTCTTGACACTGGCTGCAGTCACACTGTTTATCGCAGTGAAGAGCTGCTTTCTCAACAGTTTCTTGGCACAGACATCTCCCTGTTCACTTCGTTCACTGTCTCTTTTGACTGGTGAAAGTCTTCAGGGCATTTCCTTGTGCCCTGTGTAGATATCGGTGGTCATACACAGCAAATGAAACAGATTTCGGTTTTGTTTCTTCAAAGAAGCTACAATTATTTAATGCTACACTTCTGTTTCCTTAAAGCGAAGTGGGCTTCTCTGTTGCAGTGTGTGGAAAACAGTGCTATGTCAGGTCCCACCTCTTCTTCTTCTTCTTAAGAGAAGCAAAACAGATGCGGCTGTTATTCAGCCAAGAAGCACAGGGCTAAAACAAATGTTTGACCATCTTTTTCTCTCGGTTAATATTTACACAGAAAGAGTAAGAGTAGTACAGCGACATTGGTGGAAAATACACCCACTGATCCGCCGTCTCTGTAACGGGCACACCTGAGATTTGCTTTGCATCCAAATAATGGTTGACTCAAGTGACTTAGCGTGCTAAAAACACCGCTTTCATTCACACCAAGGCCTTAGCAGCCGCTCTGTATAGTGTGGCTTAAAAGCTTATAGTCTGACCACCTAAAAATAGATAGACAAGCTGGCGTCTTCAGTATTTAGCTAGCTAGCCTGCTAGCTTGGGCTCTTGTATTGAAAGCGAGGGTCTGGGAGGACAGTAAGCGTGTGTGTGTGTGTGTGTGTGTGTGTGTGTGTGTGTGTGTGTGTGTGTGTGTGTGTAGGAATAAAAACTGCACATTAATAACCAGCACGGGTTAAAATTACCACACAGAGGAGTGTAGCCGAATCCCGATAAACGATAACGGGACATGTTTAGTCGAGAAGAGTCGATAAAAATGTTTCAACACAAGGCCAGGGAGCCCTTAGTGGGCTAACGCAACGTTTGGAAATACATGGAAAAGATAAGAAGTGGTCGCACAAAAGAGCAGCTGTTGCAATACAGCGGTTTATCTTTCAGTTTGTAGTTAACACATTAACTTAGGTTAACCTATCTCCACACGACTCGGAAGCCAAAGTGTTAACTTAACAACTAAATATGGAACAGAGAGGTATCTTTCGATAGCTAGGTTCGTTTTCGACATTAGATAACTGTATTGAAATTGCCTTACCGTTGAAATGTGAAATGTTTACGGACCTCTTCTCGACTCGTACTGCTCAGTACCGCAATGTGGTGGTCTGTATCTTTTGGTCAGTAGGGTAGGCGGGTTAGCAGGGAGTTCCCCACACGACGTCATCGAGTGCTGCCTTCAAGCATCAATGGAAATCGCACAATTTAAAAAATGACGCTTCATGCCAATACAGCAACATGACCAACGATGAGACTCAGCAGCACACGACTCCCATTAAGCATAAAAAAAGCAACAAAATTGACAACCTACAGCATATTTGTTTTTAGCAAAAGATAGGAATGTTTACATGTTTAATTTATGATTTACCAGCTAAGTCGGAGCATTTAAACACAGCAACAGTGACAACTACAGTGAGAGAAAAATGCAATGTTGTACAGGAACACGCCAACCCCACTCATTTTCATCTGAGGCCATCTATTGGTGAAGACTGGACTCTACTTAGTAAGCCACGCTTACTTTCAATTCTATGTCAGTCTTTGATTATTTCTGAAGTTATGAATTATATTATTATATTATTTCTAAAATTGACCTTACTGTATCAGTAATACCAAAGCCTTCAGGACATCAATCCAAATCCTGATCGACCATAAACAGGAATTTTATAAAGAACTTTGCATTAACAAATGTGTGACTTTTTCTTTCTAGCTAATGAATGTCTTTTATTCATCTCCTAGGACCTGACCCTAATTTGTATAATGCAAAGCATACTGGGCACCAAGAAGTCATAAAAACATCAACAAACATGCCCAACCTTTCACGTTAAATATGTTTTCATTTCCTGTTTGTTCAAAACTGAAATGAAAATATCTAGTGACAAGTACTGGAGGAGTATTTAATGAATTCTAATTATGAAAGACAAAGAAACAGTGACGCATCAGTAATGACTGGAAGGGACTCGGGAAGTCAAAGGGGAATGGAAAGTCCTTGGAATTGGAACATGTGTTCTGAGGAAATCAGGGTAAATAAACTGCACTGGACTTTGCTCTGTCCTATTTCTGATCGCGTCACATTGATTTTTTATTTTTTTTGCTCTTTTCAAACGTGCATCATGCTGACTTTTCTTTGGAAATTTATAGTGTTTTATGTTTTTTACACCTCTGGGTTTTTATCTAATTACGTGACGTTCGAAGATGAGGCTAATATACCAGCAATCGCCAAATATTTCAACACGAAAGGGAGGTACGAGGAGGTTAACCCGTATCTCAGAGAGGACATACTTGCTGTAAACAGGTCAATTTTACAGCCTCCACTGGATGAATGTCAACAAATTCATCTGACAGCCATAATAAGACATGGCACAAGATACCCGACGACCAAAAATATTAAGGAGATGCAGCAGCTCTATAACATCATCCTGCACAATGCCTCAGGAGAACAGAGCTGGCTGCACGAATTGCAGACCCAGTGGAGGATGTGGTACACTGAGGACATGGACGGACGACTCGTCCAGAAAGGTGTGGATGAGCTGAAGCACCTGGCTGTCAGGCTGTCAAAGCTGTTCCCCTCACTGATTTCAGAGGAGAAGCTTCGAGGTGGATTCATCAAATTCATAACCAGCTCAAAGCACAGGTGTGTCAACAGCACACTGTCCTTCAAGGCAGGACTAACAGAGCTGTGGCATATTAAAGGTACGACCATGATTATTATGATGGCCCCTTTATGCATAACCTGTTGACCATTATAATCTGTTGCGTTCCTCTGTGCAGATATGGAGTTTGATCACGCGGTGAATGACGCTCTCATGAGGTTTTTTGATAAATGCACCAGGTTTTTGGAGGAAGTTGATAACAACCCATCAGCTGTGACAGAGGTGGAGAAGTTCAAGCAAGGGCCAGAGATGAGGAGGGTCCAGCAGAAGATCGCAGACATCCTCAACGTCCCATACAGTACAATCACATACGGTTGTATCTACAAAACCAGACTGAGTGTATTATCTGCACTCTTATTATCTGTATTAACAGAGCAATGCCTTATTTATAATATCATATATCTTACATCTAAGGTGCTTCAGTGTTAACTTCATTCTGAGCAGTCAGATGAAGGCTGCTCTCTAAACGCTTCCTAGTTCATTTTGTGAGGATGCCACCTCTCTGGAAGAGAAGAATCCATGTTTGAACAGCCTGTGTTACTGAACCACTTAACATTTATCTTGCAGATGTGGCTGAGGCTGCATTTTACTTGTGTGCTTACGAATTTGCAATTAGGTCAGTGAAGTCCCCCTGGTGTGAGCTCTTTGACGAGGACGATGCAAAGGTAGGAGATAGCCATCAGATATATTAAGTGCAGATGTTTATGAGGTTGTTAGAGAAGCCAGAAGAATCTTTTGTGGTTTAAACAGTTGAACATCTTGTTTCAATTTTGAGCATTTATCTGGTTTAACAGGTTATTGAGTATGCAAGTGACCTAAGGGAATTCTGGAAAAGAGGCTATGGTCATGATATTAACAGCAAGGCAAGCTGTATCCTATTTCATGACGTGTTTAGCCGAATGGACAAGACAGCCACTCAGAATAAGTAGGTGAACTTTTAATAACCTGTAGGTTTCTGATGCCCTTGATTAAAGAAATACATGAAATAATTATGTTTACATAACTAGAAACCATTCATCAAAGGACAATTTTATATGGCATTGGGATGGACTCCAGAGTCCCACTTTTGTGTTTTCTTTACAGTTTATCTTCAGATTTACAGCAGGAACTGTAGCTAATTTTAAACTTTCTTTCTCCTCTGTGCGGCAGGTTGGGACAGCAGGTGACTGAAGCTGTGACAGTCCAGGTGGGCCATGCAGACACCCTTCTTCCTCTGCTTACCCTTCTGGGCTTCTTCAAGGACAGCGAACCGCTGACATCAACCAACTATGCTGCACAGGCCCATCGCTCATTCCGCACCACTCACATGTTGCCCTATGCAGCTAACTTGGTCCTGGTGCTCTCTGACTGCGGGGGAGGTGACCTCAGACTACAGCCGCTGCTCAATGAGAAGCCTGTAACTTTCCCCGGTTTGACTAATCGGTCTTCCATGCCGCTCTATCGAGATGTCTTAGAGCACTACAGGGATCTGCTCCAAGGCTGCGACTTTGAAACCGAGTGTCAGCTGTTCAAGCAGCCTGCTGAAGTTTAGGCAGATATTAACAGCGGTCTTGTTATTTCATTTTTCCACAGTGGAACAAATGATAGGCTCCTACAGTAAAAACGCAACTGGCTGAAAAAGCTTTCATTTCTAAGTGTTCCATCTTGAAGCGATGACCATCTTTTCTTAAGCTCTGACATTAAAGAAATAAATGGACAAATATGCTCTGTTTTATTTCTATTAATTTGTTTAACGAAATGTTCAAGAAATCTTCTTTTATAGAAAAAACCCCCAAAAACCTTTAAGTAGTTATAAGCTGAATTCCATGATTGCCGATGGTATATGATTCATTCAAAACTAAATAATAATAAGACATTTTTGCATTAGAGGGGTTCGCATCTGTGGAGTCATAAATCCAGCATAAAGGTTAACAATAGCAGAAGATAATGTCTTTTTTTTTAAATGTATTTATTATTTATTTGCTTATTTATTCCCTGGCAAGGGAGAAGACACTCTCCCCATCCCCCACCACCACACCTAGCATGCAGACACACACATATTTTGGCAACACACATGAAAGTATTTCGCAAATGATGTCTCAGTTCTGCTTCCCATGCTTGATTTATGTGATTAGAGCCTGTGATTCAGTGATTTGTGAACTCCCAGATGATGTGACACACACCAACAATAATTAATAACCGTTGTTTGCTTACTCCAGCATCTGCCTTTGCTGATACCATTGGCAACAGGCAGTGTATATTACATTTAAAAAAAGTGCAAGGCTGTGGGTGTGTCACTGCCAAGAAGACAAACATTCACATATTTCACTCACTACTGACACAAATGACTTTAATTTCAAGTAATGTCACACCCTCACAGAGCTATTTGGGGAAGTCAGAGAGGTAGATGTGCACATTAAAAAATTTCTATCTTAAATCCAAAATCTTACTTAACAGCTTAAGTAGCTTGTTTTGTTGTTGTTGTTGTCGTCATTTGTTTATGTTTTTGTTTTTTAAATTACAACACAATCTGGGAATAAGCGGCTCTGGTGTGGAGTGTCATTTAAATAGTGACTGATGACTTAAGGTACCACTGCAGGGGTGAAGCTAATAATTACTGTTCTTCTCTAAACAAACAGCTGTTGTTACAACATGCAGTTTCAATGATGCAAATGTTTAAGGTGAGATTTCACGGCAAACCTATTTTGCATGCTGTGTTTTGCATCATATTCAAACTGCTTAAATATTTGACTAGAGGTGGCATCAAGTTTTTGAAAAAGAGGCAAAAAGCTGATAAATAAAATCCACGTGCTATTGTGTGATTTTTATGAATAAATAACAGGCTTCTCTGAAAAACACATCAACACCAACCAACCACGAACTGTCACCTAAACAATCCTCCAAAATATCAGCTAAGCTCAATAAAGAATTCAATAAACAATAAAACATGTGTAGACTTTCAGTAAGCTGAATCTCTGATCTCCATTACAGTGCACTAACGCTGAGGGAAGATACAATGATGCAAATCTGTGGGTTTGTGTGTGCAGACAACTGTCTTTTGTTTATAGAAAACCCTTTTAATTGATGTTGTTAAGAGATTTTTAACACATTACCATTATTTTCTAATCATTTGCTCCTGCTACATTCCTAAATAAAGGAGTTAATGAAGAGCTTAAAATTTCATTTTAATCATTTTAATTTAATTAAGTGGCAAGAAGAGAAAACTCTAGCACTTCAGATCAGGGTGATGTGCCCCAAAAAGTCATGCCTCGTAGTCATGCTTCAAAAGCTTTAGTGTGAAACAGTAAGCTACTTTTATCAAATCAATTTAAAAAAAAACAAAATATTCCTCAAAGTATCAAATAACTTTTGGAAACCGACGGACAGTCACTTTCAGAAATTATACGATCACCATGAATATTAATAAATAAGCAGAGCTTGTCATTTTCGTATCGTTCCCTCTACAAGGCATTGGTTGGACAGTCCCACATGATCGACGTCATTCTCGGGTCTGCGCACGGCCTCACAAGTAACCCATCATGACGACCGCTTTAAGGAAAAGCGCAGTTTTTTATTTTACCATCATAACCGGTATTTCCAGCTGTTTTTGTACCGACGTGAATCCAGAGGAGAACCCAGAGATCCCAGCAATCGCCAAATATTTCAGCACGAAAGGAAGGTATGAGGAAGTGAACCCGTATCTCATAGAGGACATACTTGCTGTAAACAGATCAATTTTACAGCCTCCGTCTGCACAATGTCGCCAAATCCATCTGACAGCCGTAATAAGGCACGGAACCAGATACCCGACCACAAAAAACGTCAAGAAGATGAAGAAGCTTTACGACGTGGTTCAGGGCAGCAATGTTTCCAACAGGAACTGGCTGCGTGAACTGCAAAACCAGTGGAGGATGTGGTACACCGAGGACATGGACGGACGACTCGTTCAGAAAGGTGTGGATGATCACAAACACCTGGCTGTCAGGCTGTCAAAGCTGTTCCCCTCACTGATTTCAGAGGAGAAGCTTCGAGGTGGATTCATCAAATTCATAACCAGCTCAAAGCACAGGTGTGTCAACAGCACACTGTCCTTCAAGGCAGGACTAACAGAGCTGTGGCATATTAAAGGTACGACCATGATTATTATGATGGCCCCTTTATGCATAACCTGTTGCTCATTATAATCTGTTGCTTTCCTCTGTGCAGATATGGAGTTTGATCACGCGGTGAATGACGCTCTCATGAGGTTTTTTGATAAATGCACCAGGTTTTTGGAGGAAGTTGATAACAACCCATCAGCTGTGACAGAGGTGGAGAAGTTCAAGCAAGGGCCAGAGATGAGGAGGGTCCAGCAGAAGATCGCAGACATCCTCAACGTCCCATACAGTGCAATCACAGATGGTTAGTGGTGTATTATCAGATCCATCATTTTGAGAGCATTACATATAATCAGATTAAGCTATAGATAGATAGATAGATAGATAGATAGATAGATATATAGTACCAGTTGATTACAGCTGATTAGAGTACAGAACACCTAAATATGACAGTAGATATATGTTTATATAGTAGGTTAATATTGTGCAGGATTTCTTTGTGCCACTTTACACAGTGCAAGCTCAAAGAACTTGCAGTAGACGCAGTAGACTTTTTTTTTCCCCCACATGAATTCACAAGTAATGAAACTGTCAAAAACCATACGTGATGCACATTTCACAACTTAAACATCAGTTGGCCGCTTTGGTTTCGTAAGTCTACCGCTTGTTATGTTAATATGTGTTACCACTGTGGGTCTAACTGTTATAGGCATGTCTTTAACAGCAAAATTAGATCTCACAGTCAGTGAAAGTTGATTTATAAACTACCCTCATCGTAGCTGGTGACATCTTTATATTGCCACAGAGGTGTGTGGCCACAAAAATTAATCCGTCACTCCTTAGAATGACACCAGCTTAGTAGTGCACTTCCCAAGGATTAAAGTCACTGTGTTTTAAAGTAGATTAGCTGAAAGCTTTTGAGTTAGATGTAGAACAGACAGACAGAGGCTCTATTATTTATCCGTGAAATAGCTGGTGTGTTATTATTTACAATTTCTAGTTGGTCTATTAACACATTTATTTGATAATTTTGTCACATCTTGGCTTCACGGGTTTAACAATTGAACACTTTCTACATTTCACCAATAATTATTACTAAATTATTGCCAAACATTTTAAAATAAAAACTTCTGAAATTCTGCTTATGGTGTGTCACTGGGCTTCTTACAGCAGATATTTGCACAGTAGATGGAGCTGTTTTCAAACATAATAACAATAATACTGCAAGTTCACTCAGCGTTAATGCTGATAGTAGAAGTTTGTCTGCTTGGTGCGGTTTAGGAACGTGCAGCTTTCGACAACATTCAGCTGTGGCTTTGAAACAGCATGAGTGTTGGAAAGTTCATTTCCATATTTCACAGAGAAGCGTTGTGCTTTTTTAACTCTCACATCTTCATTATACATGAAATGTGAAAAGAAAATACTGAAATAATACTTTTCAACCTTTTTTTTTTACCTCTAACATATTTTATCATATTATATATTTTAGGAGTTCTTTTCAGATATTTCTGAGTTGTAAACAGAAATTTATTACATGCTCCAAAAAGCCAAATATGTATACATCTTGTTACAAAAAAGAGAATCTTTTAAACCTCTGAAATGATCTTTGATTCCTAGATTTGTTACCATTTAAATGAACTACCTAATATAATATATATTAAACTATCAAAATATATGTAATATATATTAAATTATGTTTATTTGTACTTTTGTACTTTTAATGGTGTCTTTCAAATACTACTCCATTCTCCATTCCATTATTTGTTGTCTTTATTACCCAAATAAATTGGAACTTTTACCTAATTTCAGGATTTTCTTCCATACTTAAAGTTGTATAAAGAAAACGCAACACATACCGTGCTCCTAAGATTTTTAATATGTCGCTTCCTGCTTTCACTTCTGTTTTTCTAACAGCTTCCTGACTGCTGTGATTTCACTGACTGTTAACATTTTGTTTTAATCTTTTTCCTGCAGATATGGCCGAAGCTGCATTTTATTTGTGTGCGTATGAGTTTGCCATCAAGACTGTGAACTCTCCATGGTGTCGTCTCTTCGACGAGGTCGATGCACAGGTGACACAGGAATAGGGTTGCACATTGTGATAAAGCAGTAATATGTGCTTCAGATTAACTTTGAGTCGTGTATCACAGTAGGGAAAGCATGATGACCCCCCACCCCACCCCACCCCCGATTACAATGTTTCCAGTTTCAGAAATGTCCACATTAAGTGGTATGTGTTTAGTACTTTTAATTTTTGTAGACTGTGGCAATTTATTTACAGGCCATATTTTTTTCTTACTAAGGGTGCTATCAAGCACATACACACAGAGATAAATGATGTATTACTGATTGAATAGAGCTTCTGTTGCAGATGTAGGACGTAATCTCAGACAATCAGCCTTTAATGCACTCAGTACAGGAAGTCCAAAGAATCTAAAAGATATTTAAAATTCAGTCAGTGAATAAGTTGACAGAAAACTCTAAAACAGGAGTGTCAAACATTTTGAGGGCCAGAATCAGCCCAGGAAAGACTCCAATGGACAGTTTTGGAAAATATTAAGGAGTGTATAAAATTTTACAGCTTTTCCAACTAATAAAGACCTCCACCCACTGCCATTCATGCCACACCAAAGTGCAAGGCAATTTTGTGTGAATTAATTAAAGTTTTATATTCTAAACTTATAATTACAAGAAAGTCTGAGCAATGATTAAACAGAATCTTTTCTGTAACTTTTCGAAATGTTTATCATGTAGTTTCATTAGTATAGCCCTATAGGTGATAGGGAACAAACAGGGAAGTAAAACTTAATGCAGACACAAGAGACAAGACACTACCAAAATAAAACAGGAAGTAACACAGTCACAACCACAACCAAACTTAGATGGAGATTTGACAACCTGACCTGAGGACCACACGGGAATACAACTAAAACTAAAACACAATAATGGATTGGATTTATATAGCGCTTTTCAAGGCACCCAAAGCGCTTTACAATGCCACTATTCATTCACTCTCACATTCACACACTGGTGGAGGCAAGCTACGGTTGTAGCTACAGCTGCCCTGGGGCAGACTGACAGAAGGCTGCCATATCGCGCCATCGGCCCCTCTGGCCAATGTAAAAGTGTCTTGCCCAAGGACACAACGACCAGGACAGAGAGCCCAGGGATCGAACCGGCGACCTTCTGGTTACAGATACGCTTCCCAACCCCTGAGCCTCGGTCGCCCCAAGGCTGAAAACGCAAGGCTGAAAACACAAGGCTGAAAACACACAAGAGCGTACGCATAGGTGAAAACAAAATAATGTACAACATAAGAATCATCCTGAGCATCATTAAATAAAATTCTTTACAAGTGCAAACTTTCTGTCACTTTATTAAAAATAAATTATTGTGAGCTGACTCTCTTACCCTTAACTGAAGGGACAAACACCCCAACTACTAGAATAATAAAACTATAACAAGTTTGTCCAGTTGGTGGCAGTAATTTGCCAAATTTTGTTCCAATTCACCAAATAAATAGACAACAAGAAGAAAACCAGCCAAATTAAATGAAATACCCTGTATCACAGCTGTTGCATTTCATGTGCACAGTCTGTTTTATGAATAAATAAGTAGAAACAAATAAAGAGACAAGCTTCAGATTAGAGAAAGATCCTGCCAAATGTGTCCTGTACTTCACCTCACAAAGAGATTCCTGTGTCTTATGTTGCAATCTGATCTCAGAAAGCCTGAACTGTCACCTGCACAGTGAACGATCAGCGGGTTTCTATCCTCTTTGTTTAGTCATGCCAGATTTGCACATAGACTAGTTTTGTGTTTGTAGTATTACCGCAGCGTTGAAGTCATTGCATTAGCTCACAGTTTGATATAGAATTACCTCTAAAATCCTTCTGTTAGTTTATGAAGGATTCAATAGTTTGACTCCCCAGGACATTTCTGACTTGCTCACTGTCTGTAACCCAATTAGATCTCTCAGGTTATCAGATCTGTTAACTGTTCCCAGAGCTACACCTAAGTGTGCTGAGGTTGCTTTTAGTTACTGTAGTGCTGTCCTGTGGACCAAGCTAAGGCCAATTAAAGCTTCACATTCGAAATCAAACTCAAAACGTTCTTTATTCTAACAGCCTTACACTTAATAACTGTGTGTGTGTCTGCGTGCCTGTAAATGTTAACTTGTATTTCATTCCTTTTTACAGTTTTGTTTTGCTGTTTTTATTTATTTTCTTTTCAACTTTTACAATAAACCCATGCTTATGTGTAATGAAATGTGCTATATAAGTAAAATTGGCATTGACGCTGACTTTCTTATTCAACAGGTAATGGAGTATGCAAATGATCTGAAGCACTTCTGGAAAAGAAGCTATGGTTATGACATTAACAGCAAGTCAAGCTGCATTCTCTTCCATGATGTTTTCAGCCGTCTGGAAAAAGCAGCTAAAGAGAACATGTAAGCAAACCTTAAATGGTGTTACACTATATTTTTCTCATGTTAATAAACATATTTGGGGGAAAAGGACTCACTGCTCAGCCCTGAATCCAGGCAGAAGCAAAACTTGCTGGATATTATTTTAGCTGAACTACAGTATGTGGGATCAGCTCAAAAGACAGCAGAGCTCGTGTTCGCTATATTTCAAAAGTGTGGCTCATTAGCATACACTCGCTGACCACTTTATTAGGAAAGTTCCTACAGTGGGGCAAAAAAGTATTTAGTCAGCCACCGATTGTGCAAGTTCCCCCACCTAAAATGATGACAGAGGTCAGTAATTTGCACCAGAGGTACACTTCAACTGTGAGAGACAGAATGTGAAAAAAAAATCCATGAATCCACATGGTAGGATTTGTAAAGAATTTATTCGTAAATTAGGGTGGAAAATAAGTATTTGGTCACCTCAAACAAGGAAAATCTCTGGCTCTCACAGACCTGTAACGTCTTCTGTAAGAAGCTTTTCTGTCCCCCACTCGTTACCTGTATGAATGGCACCTGTTTGAACTCATCATCTGTATAAAAGACACCTGTCCACAGCCTCAAACAGTCAGACTCCAAACTCCGCCATGGCCAAGACCAAAGAGCTTTCGAAGGACACCAGGAAAAGTATTGTAGACCTGCACCAGACTGGGAAGAGTGAATCTACAGTAGGCAAGCAGCTTGGTGTGAAAAAATCGACTGTGGGAGCAATCATCAGAAAATGGAAGACATACAAGACCACTGATAATCTCCCTCGATCTGGGGCTCCACACGAGATCTCATCCCGTGGAGTCAAAATGATCATGAGAACGGTGAGCAAAGATCCCAGAACCACACGGGGGGACCTGGTGAATGACCTGCAGAGAGCTGGGACCAAAGTAACAAAGGTCACCATCAGTAACACACTACAACGGCAGGGAATCAAATCCCGCAGTGCCAGACGTGTCCCGCTGCTGAAGCCAGTGCATGTCCAGGCCCGTCTGAAGTTTGCCAGAGAGCACATGGATGATACAGCAGAGGATTGGGAGAATGTCATGTGGTCAGATGAAACCAAAGTAGAACTTTTTGGTATAAACTCAACCCGTCGTGTTTGGAGGAAGAAGAATACTGAGTTGCATCCCAAGAACACCTTACCTACTGTGAAGCATGGGGGTGGAAACATCATGCTATGGGGCTGTTTTTCTGCCAAGGGGACAGGACGACTGATCCGTGTTAAGGACAGAATGAATGGGGCCATGTATCGTGAGATTTTGAGCCAAAACCTCCTTCCATCAGTGAGAACTTTGAAGATGAAACGAGGCTGGGTCTTCCAACATGACAATGATCCAAAATACACCGCCCGGGCAACAAAGGAGTGGCTCCGTAAGAAGCATTTGAAAGTCCTGGAGTGGCCTAGCCAGTCTCCAGACCTCAACCCCATAGAAAATCTGTGGCGGGAGTTGAAAGTCCGTGTTGCTCGGCGACAGCCCCAAAACATCACTGCTCTCGAGAAGATCTGCATGGAGGAATGGGCCAAAATACCAGCTACTGTGTGTGCAAACCTGGTAAAGACCTATAGTAAACGTTTGACCTCTGTTATTGCCAACAAAGGTCATGTTACAAAGTATTGAGTTGTATTTTTGTTATTGACCAAATACTTATTTTCCACCCTGATTTACGAATAAATTCTTTACAAATCCTACCATGTGGATTCATGGATTTTTTTTTCACATTCTGTCTCTCACAGTTGAAGTGTACCTCTGGTGCAAATTACTGACCTCTGTCATCATTTTAGGTGGGGGAACTTGCACAATCGGTGGCTGACTAAATACTTTTTTGCCCCACTGTATTTTACTGTGTTAAGTTGAACACCCTCCACCGCCACCCATCTCCATTGGCCTTTAGAAATTCCTTAAACCTTGAAGCTATAGATTCAACAAGGTGCTGGAAAATGCTGACTTAAAGCATCATACAACTGCTGCATATTTGTCAATTGCTCCACTGAATTGAGATCTGATGATTGTGTGTTTGAGTGGAATGAACCAGTTGTCTTGTTCATTCATCTAGTCTGAGATTATTTGAGATAGGCTGGGAGCAGCCATCAGATGTACAAATATGTACAGAGGCTCAGGTAGGCTGCGGTGTTAAACAATGCTTACTTTGTGCTGAGAGACATTTGAACATGCCACAGTTTTCCAATTATCTGTTGTCCATTTTTTGAGATCCATATTACTTGTAGCCTCAGTTTCTTTTTATTAGCTGGCAACAGTGGTCTTCTGCTGCTGTAGCTTATTGACTTCAAGGTTAGTTATTCACCATGTATAAATACCTAAATGTAATACGTTGCTGTCATGCGATTGGCCAGTTAGATACTGGTGTTAAAATGCAACAAATGCATCTAATAATCCAGCCACTGAGTGTAAGTAGTGAAGAGCCAACCCAGATTGTGTTGTTACATGTGTTGAAAGGATGCAATCGTAAAGTTCCCGTTTTGAAAAGAGAACAACTTTACTACACGCTCACCGTGAAAGCATGTGTGTGGGTGATTCTGACTGTTTAAAATGTGACTGCAGAGTGAGCAGATTGTGGGTTGTACCTTTCAGCCAAGCACAATGTGCAAGCAACTGCAGTCATCTGTCACAGAAATTCTGAGACAAAAAAAACAGCAGAACAACATTTTGTTGTTCTCCAGTGAGATTTGTGGGAGTTTTAAAACACCAGAGTGAGAAACGTTTGTAAAAGTTAGAACATTCTGGCCTTGCCCTCCTTCACCGGGCTTGGTTTTAGCAATGAATTCAAATGAATGGATTTTGCAGTGTCATCTTGAGTAAGCTATAGAAAAGGTTACACTTAATCATTATGAACTCGAATTTTTAATAACTGGGATTAAAACTTTCCTGGAGCGACGTCCAGCCTGCAGACCACATGAGCTAAAATATTAACATTGTTCTTAATTTTTGTTAAGTTTATTTTTAGGAGTTGCATATATGTAAGTCTTTCATCTTTACTGGAAAATATTAGGCTAATAATACTGATTTCTTTAAATAAAACTAGCAAATTTACTGGTGAAAATAGACTAATAAAGGGAAATTAAAGTAACTGTGCCACTGAGCAGCTTTTAAAATGGAACATGGCCTTGCTTGTTCTTTAGAGCATAGGTTAAAGCTGTGAGTCAGTGAACACACCTTAAATATATAATGACCATTATGTTTTGTCTTTCTAATCCATAGGATAATAGGACAATAAAAACAACATTGGGTATTTCTCCAGCTAGATTTGTGGGAGTTTTAAAACATCAGAGTGAGCAAAGGCTTTGCCCTCCTTTCTGGGGCTTGTTTTCAGCAATGAATTTGAATGAATGGACTTTTGCAATGTCATCTTGAGTAAGCTGTAAAAAAGGTTACAGATGTATGAACCCTAATCTAAAGATCTTTAACAACTCTTTAACAACTCTTTGAAAAGTCCTCTGCTTTCCTAACGATATGGTCAACAACAAGGAGAGAATTCTTCAAATTGCAGATGAATATCCAACTGTGACAAACATTGTTCTGCATACAGGGTCAAACGATGTGTCCAAACAACAGT
>NW_024582368.1:3135946-3145030 GCF_018398535.1 Haplochromis burtoni
TCTGTTTTGATTTTATATACTGTTTTGTTTGTTTGTTAATTAGTTTGTTTGTTTGCTTGTTTTAATCAATTTTAAATCATGCTTTTTATTTGTTTTTGTTTCTAATGTCGTATATAAAGCACTTTGAATCACCTTGTTGTTGAAATGTGCTATACAAATAAACTTGCCTTGCCTTACCTTGCCTTTGCTTCTGACTCGTTTTCATTTCTAGCTGGAATTTCTATTTCCTGCTCCTCCCTGATATGTACTTTTAATTAATTAAATGCTATTTCTAAAAACTATTTAGAAATAAAAACTACAGTCATATTTACAGTTTAAATTAATGTCAATCACTTCAATGTATTTGAAGATGGTAATAACCCCACAATCCCCATATTTGATAAGCTCAGCCAATCCCTATTAGATACCTGGTGTTCACAGGCTGTCAGAAATGCTGAGTCCATGTGGCAATCAACAAACCAATTAACTGACTGTTTGAGTTCTGATATTTCAACACTGAAACTGTGTATTCTGTAGGTCAGGCCAGCAGGTGGCTGAAGCTGTGACAGTCCAGGTGGGCCATGCAGAGACCCTCCTGCCTCTGCTTACCCTTCTGGGCTTCTTCAATGACAGCGAACCGCTGACATCAACTAACTTCGCTGCACAGACCCGCCGTTCCTTTCGCACAAGCCATATGTTGCCCTATGCAGCTAACTTGATCCTGGTGCTTTATGATTGCGGGGGAGGTGACCTCAGACTGCAGCCGCTGCTCAATGAGAAGCCTGTAACATTCCCCGGTTTGGCTGATCAGGCCTCCATGCCGCTCTATCAGGATGTCTTGCAGCACTACAGGGATCTGCTCCAAGGCTGCGACTTTGAAACTGAGTGTCAGCTGTTCAAGCAGCCTGCTGAAGTTTAGGCAAGCACAGTATTTTCTGGAAAAGAAGGCATTATACAAGCATTACCTTAGTCAGAATGTGTCTGTTATTCCATGAATATTTCACTGTTCAACACGGCCTTTCTGAACAGGATTTTCACTCTAGCAATCCAGTGTCTCTGAAACACCCAAAGACCCAAACCTACAAAGTGAATCTGAAGTTCCTGTAGCATTTCAGTATTATCGCTGCTATAATAAAGTATATAACATTTTGGGTTTGGTTTGTTTTTGTTTTTTGCAAAATTCGCTATCATCACTACACAACCTAATGCTTTCATTAAATAATCCATTTTTCCAGTGTAAACATTTATGACTTGCAGATAAGGTCACTCACTTTTCTCAGTGTTCTGTCTTATTTTTAAGGTAAAGCAGTGAAAAACTATTTTAAATGCACTACCATTTGTGGGCAAGAACCATCTTCTTGGATTGGGGTCACTCCCAAGATTCACTTGTCCATGAAAAGAGAACATGTCTGTATGTTTGATTTAAAAAAACAACAACAACAAAAAACAATATTAATAAAAAGGTTGGACACTGGGTTTATCTTTTTTTTTTTCAAATTCACAATTTATTTCTAAATGACAAAATAAAGGAAAATGTAATTTTGATAGCTACACATTAAATATTTACTGTGACATAAATGAGAAGGTGAATGTTTGGGTAGCCAGAAGGAAAAGTTAGGCATATTGGAAATGTCATAGGAAAAGCTTCTCTAAAGTTGTCTACAATACAATCCAGTCATAGTCCAGTCCATGGAACAGTCATTACAGAAGTGCAAAGAGTGCATGAAATGTACAACAAACAAAATGAAACAGCTGCAGTAAAATTAAGCAAAATGGCACTTGTTAGTGACGGGAAAGCATCAGATGTGGTTTGTTTTTTGTTGTATTGCCATATTTTTATTTCACTGAAAAGCAACATAATGCTTCTGCAATGGAAAACTATAGACGGTGTAAAAGCTGGGCAAAGCCACAACAGTGAAGTCCCATTGCAACGGTTTGGTCCGAGCTTTAGATCTACGGTTTGGTAGATCAGACTGTAAAACTGAGGGACGCTGTACAGCCATTGGCCAAGAAATCATGATTGACAAGTCATTCACCAATGAGCATATGCTGTTTTATTCTCTTTTCTTGCTCTAATGATGACCATAGTTTACAAAATAAACTTTATCTTATCAGCAAGGCTTAAAACTGGCAAATGAACACATACAGTCATCAGCAGAGTGTTTAGGCCACAGAGCAAGGAGGCTGATGGCTGTTTTCTCAGAATTGCAAGTCTTTTTGCCACCAGAGGAAGTGCTCCCTGCTGGCCATTTAGAAGAATACATGTTTAAATACACGTATACATGTGTTAAGCAAGTCTGGCTTCACATTTGAGATCCAGAAGCAACAACCATCTTTCAGTCTTTCAATCTATCATGATATATAAATGGATGATCTCCACTAACAGAGCTGTAAAACAACAGCATCTGTTTTTCCTGCTCTGTTACTTGTACTATAGCACAGGCTTCTCATTTGGATTCATTCAGCAAACTCTCATTAAAGACAACTGGTATTCAACAAGTAGTCTGCTGTTAGCCAAACCTACTGTCGCTCTCATTTTTTGCCTCATTCTGCTGACATCTGATGCATCTGCTAATAACTATACTGTAGCACTCATCTAAGCAATGAAATAAGGAAAATACAAATGTACAGAAAATGCTTTTTGGTTTTGTGAATGGACAATGAAGTGGTGGCACATTTTTTTAATAACTGGGATTATTATTTAATATCAGTGATTAACTTCCTTGGTGCCACATCCAGCCTGCAGACCACAAAAACAAATAAAATAAACAGAAATAAAACTAGCTAATTTACAAGTGAAAACAGACTAATAAAGGGAAATTAAATTAACTGTGCCACTCAACATAATCAGAAGCTAACAGCAGTTTTAAAAATGGAACATGGTCTTGCTTGTTCTTTGGAGCACAGGTTAAAAGTGTAAGTCAGTGAACACACCTTAAATATATAGTGACTATTATGTTTTTCTTTATTATCCATAGTATAACATTAAAAGCAATGATCAAAACTGTTACTTAAAATAGCAATAACTGGGGATCATTTCAGCATTGATTTTAAGCATTCAGTTTAAAGGAATGTTTCATCTTATAGGTGTACTATAAATTTACAACAAAATCTAAACGCCCAGTCAGAGAATGCAGGTATGGCAAACCATATTTAACATCGTGCTAGCAAAAATCATTAATCTTGTAAATACATTAGTTAAAATATTTTATTTGCTTTTGATCTTTCACTAACATTTCAGGTAAAAAAGATTGTTTAGATTGATTAAAGTTTCAAACAACATTCCTGCTTTTAAATTTTAAACGCGGTCTAAATTTAGATATGATCTAATTTGCTCTAACGAAGGGGACGTGGAAGTTACTTTAGTTTGTTGCCAGATCAAAGTTACATTAATTTGACTTCCTAAACATTCTCATGATAAATTTAATTTATTCTGTACTTTGACCATACTGAAAAATAAAAAGGACTATTTTAAACTGAAACGCTAAACATAAACTGCTCTTGACCAAGTTACATGTTACGTCTTGATGCAGGTTCAATCATGTATCCCCAAAAGTTGATTCTGTTCATCTGGACGTGGTGAGTTGTCATTATGCAAATGTACTGTTTATAAGATTGGGTGAAACCTGCAGTCATCTGAGACTGAAGAAAGATACACAAAATGCAATATTGTGCTAGCAGAATGTCACTAATCTTGTAAATTTATTGGTTAATATAGTCTATTTGTAATCTAATAGAGCACCTTTGGAATGTAGTAGAACAAGAGATTTGCGTCATGGATGTGCAACAACTCCATCAGGGCCAAAATCTCTCAGGAATATTTCCAGCACTTTGTTGAATCTGGAGTTCCACAGGATTCCATGCTGGGACCAGTTCT
This sequence comes from Haplochromis burtoni, assembly GCF_018398535.1. Taxonomy (NCBI): domain Eukaryota; kingdom Metazoa; phylum Chordata; class Actinopteri; order Cichliformes; family Cichlidae; genus Haplochromis; species Haplochromis burtoni. The sequence goes on from NW_024582368.1 coordinate 3,139,803, forward strand.
ATTTACATTATATTTGTTTCCTTTACACAGTATCATTTAAAGGTATAGCATACATTTTCATTGTTATGCAGATGATATAAAGCTTTATCTATCCATGAAACCAGATGACACACAATTAGTTAAACTGCAGAAATGTCTTAATGACATATAGGCCTGAATGACATGGATATTTCAGTGTCTAAATGTAGATAAAACTGAGGTTATTTTACTCACCCTAAAAATCTTAGAAACTTCCTTACTTAGATACTTACTCTGGATGGGATTACGTTGACCTCCACTAACACTGAGATGAATATTGGAGTTGTTTATGATCAGGATATGTCCTTCAGTGTGCATGTTATACAAATAGGTATGCTTGCTCTTTTCCATTTGCAGTGTCTCTAAAATAAAAAACATCCTTCCTCAGAGTGATGCTTTAAAACTACTTTCCACATTTGTTACTTCTAAAATGGACTACAGAAATTCACTATTATCAGGTTGTTCTAAAGCTCCCTAAAAGACTGCAGTTGATCCAAAATGCTGCAGCAAGAGTAGTGACAGAGACTAGAAAGAGAAAGCATATTTCTTCCATGCTGGTTTCCCTTCACCGACTCTTTTCTAAAGTTAGTTGTTGCGAACTTTAGAATCTATTTAAAATCCTTCTTCTCACATAAAAGATCTTGAATAGTCAAGTCCCACCTTATATTAAGGACCTCATATTACCATATCACTCCAACAGAGCACTTCACTCTAGGGTATTTAAAAGTAGAGTGAAGGCAGAACCTCGAGCTTTCAGGCCCATCTTCTGTGGAATCAGCTCCTACTTTGGGTTTGGCAGATATACAGCCTCTGGTTAAGCCTGAAAGTTTCTTTTTTGATAAAGCTTATAGTAATGGCTAGATAAGTTGTCTTTTGTCCTGTCTCCCTGCCCTCACCCCAAAACGGTTGTGGCAGATCGCTGCACTTCTCTGAACCTGGCATGCCAGAGTTTTTTTTCCTGTTAAAATGTAGTTTTTCTTTCCCACTGTTGCAGAGTGCTCGCTCATAGTAGGACAACTGCTTTGTTGGGGTTATCTCTGTTTTCTCTGTATTCTTATACGGTCTATACCTTACAATATTAAAGTGACTGTTGTTGCGATTTGGCTCTAAATAAATAAAATTGAATTAACGCTTATATTTTGTAAGGTTTAGAAATGTCTGGCTAGTTGATTACACATCTTTTTCTGTTGCTAAACAAACTTATGAACTCACTTATTGATACTTCTAAACTTTGAAAGACCCCTTTGAAAGACCCCTTCTAAGGAGGGGCTCATTCTCCCATTGGTGCTTCCTTACTGTGCCCTACATTTAATCATTAAACGTGGGCTACATTTAACCCCTTGTTGCCCCATTTTTGTGACAAAATAGATTTCCATCCAGGAGAAACTTTCTACTTGCTTGTTTTATGACTGGATTTTTTAAAGAGGTTTTTTTCATATGGGGTGAGGTGTGGTGTGAGCCAGTGGCGTCTGGACGTGTGGGGGGAAATGGGAAGACACCAGCGACTTCCTCGACGCCTCAGTAAGAGTGATTTTTACTCCAACGTTTGCCAGTTTGTGTCATTGGGTCGATATATCCAGCTTTACCCGGTTTTACCTCGTTTTTGTTGCTAGTGCCGTTTTTCTTGAAGTTTGCCAGTATCCGCTTTTTTTTTTCTAACGTTGAAGGAGGAGGGCCAGGAGGAGAGGCAGGGCCAGTGGAGTGCTACGTGTCTTGAAAGTCCCTTTTAAACACCCCCCCTCCGTTGCCTCTTTCGATTACTACAGCCCAAAGTTTCTTGCTTTATAAGTCGATCCAGCATCCGACGAACATCCAGGCCTGCGTGTGTGCAGCGGTCCGAGTCCGGCGTCCAGGAGTCCTTTGGCGGCATAACACTAGAGCGAAATGTCCGGAGTGAGGCTTCGCACAGTGAGTAGATGTGGAGATAACGGGTCGAATCAGACACCAGAAATTTAAGCTGTCATCAGATTAGCCCCACAAAAAGCGAAATGTACTGTGTCAGCCAGCAGCCCGACATGTGTGCGAACTTAGTGTCACGTTCATAGACTACCTGCTTTAAGCCCTCCTTAAAAACGGCGATCTTACTACGAAGGTCTGCTGGTCGTGCAGAAAAAAACCCTTCTTTTTTTCCTTAGGAGTGATTATTTATTTAAATGCAATTTTCTGAAAAGCAGGCTTTTTTTACTGTCCTGCCAGGTGTGGCTGTTTGTAGACTTGCCTCGACTCTGAATGGGACAGTTGTTGTAGTAACGTATCCATGTCAGTGTAGTTCATTCATAACATAGAGTGTCTTTTGAGAGAGGGGAGAAAGAGGCCCCTGTTAAAGTGCCAGAGTGATGCTGCACGGGAATGCCGCAGACGTATGTGGAGCCACATATGAGAGATACACCACTGAAGGGGTGCATCATTACTGACACTGTAACACTGATGCAACCACGAAGATTAATCATCAGCTTTCTTGATAAAAAGTCACTTTTCAAAGGAAGTTGCGAAATAGTCGCTCCTTTTGACATTTAGTAGCTAATTCAATTGGCTAAGCTTTCAGAATTGCCATGCTGAGCAACTCAGGAGCAATTAAGTAAGTAAGAAATACTCATGTGTCATTTTCTTTGAGGAATTCGCTGACATAGTTATCAGCATTTATCCCCTGTGATTTCCTGAGAAAGAGGATGGGAGTTGAACTGGAGCGAGGGGAGAAGAGTTACACAAGGGGCATTCTTTAAAAGGAATGCAACAACAAGAGAAAATGAAAAGGGGATTGAAATGAAAAGAGGGTAAAAACTATCAAGGTAGGATGGTATTATTACAAGAGGTATTACAACTTTTAATAGTGAATGATGGGACTTTGTTTTTCCAGCCAGTACCATCATTGTATTCATGATGAGGTGGTGTTTTGGCAGCGCAAGGCTGCAGTGGAAGGTGGCTCCTATGTTTAAGAGAATAGCCCTGTTTGTCTAGGCCTCTCCCACAGCGTGTGGGTCTGTATATTTTTCACATGCGGTATGCCTTCCATGTCCTTTGATTGAAACACACCTTGATTTGTGCTGTGTCAGAGTGCAGGATTTTTTTTTTTTTTTACAACCGAGGCTGTGTTAGCACCAGGAAAAAAGGGCTCTTTTCACAGAAGTTCATCCAATGGCAGCTGGAATCCTGTGCGGTCCTTCGAACTGTTAAACTACTTTCATATTGGGTAGGCATTATAGGCGTAAGGGTGTAGGGAAGAAGGGCGACTGGGTGCAGAGGGTGAACGTGTGGGCACGAGCACTGCCACATCATCGCTTGGCTACAGGCAGCACACTAGACACATTGTCAATTATTCCTCCCTCTCCCTCCCTCCCTGCATCCCTCATGAGCTTCCCTACCCTCCCATTTATAAGTCTTTACAGCTCCATTCATTCACATCCACATAGTTACTTTATCCTTGTAAAACCAGATTCGTCTAGTCTGAAAAATTATATATGACGTGTTACTTTACATGACTTGGAAGTAAATTTAAAAGGATCCAGTGAAAAGCAAATGCTATTTGTTCTATGACATCGTGAACAGCAGGTGAGACTTGTCTGTGATGTCTATCCAGGTAAATATGTCATTTGGTGTGTGAACTGAATACGCTCAAACTGAATACCCTTTTGTCTGCTTCTGAGCCTATACATTAGGTCTATATCTTGTAATATATTAGCCTATATATTTATAATATATTTGGAGCCCCTGCTGCTTCTCTTTTAGAATCTCAACAAGGCGACCAATGTGGTGTACCAGGCCCACCACGTCAGCCGGAGCAAGAGAGGGCAGGTCGTGGGCACCAAGGGGGGCTTTAGGGGCTGCACCATCTGGCTCACTGGTAAATCTTTATAGTTTTTCCACCATATTTAGACTGGGATCAATTTGCTTATTTACCACCATGCTTTTACCTCTAGGTTTGTCTGGTGCTGGAAAGACTACTATCAGTTTTGCCCTGGAGGATTATCTCGTCTCCCATGGTATCCCCTGCTACTCACTGGATGGAGACAACATTCGCCACGGCCTGAACAAGAATCTCGGCTTTTCTGCTGAAGACCGCGAGGAGAACATCCGGCGTGTCGCAGAGGTGGCCAAACTGTTTGCCGATGCCGGCCTCGTTTGTGTCACCAGTTTCATCTCTCCTTTCGCCAAGGTGAGGAAAGCTTAAGATTTACATGCTGCATGTGTTTATTTAAGACTGAAATCATTGCCTAACAAAGGTTGACGCTAGATTTTAAGTCGACCTCGAATCAAAAATGCATTGAAATCATGTATCCGTGCCGTTTCTCCCACAGGATCGTGACGAGGCAAGGAGCGTCCACGCAAGTTCCGGGCTGCCATTTTTTGAAGTGTTTGTCCACGCGCCTCTTGAAGTGTGTGAGAGCAGGGATGTGAAAGGACTTTACAAAAAGGCTCGCGCTGGAGAGATCAAAGGTCAGTGTGATGGTACTCACAGCAAGAAACATCTATGAGATATGAAAGTCATCCCAGACCCTATGAATATCTACAGGCTAGTTTACCACATGTTGTAATTCTGTCTCAGTCAAGTGATTAGGTAGTATTAATGCTGATAGGGTCTGACTGATATCTCTGGTTTATTGCCAGGTTTTACTGGGATTGATTCAGAGTACGAACGTCCAGAGCATCCAGAGCTTGTTCTGAAAACCGGAGAACTCTCTGTAAATGAATGTCTCCATCAAGTGTTGGATCTGCTTAAGGAACAGGTAGGGTTCCAGGGCAGAAGACTTGCTCCAGACCTTTTAAAGCAGAATAAACCACACAGCACAGTGTACACAGACTCTACCCACAGTGTTAATTTACACTTGGCAATTTCTCAGCAGGATGATGAAGAGGACACTATGTAAATTATGTAAAGTTTGAATACTTGATCAGTTATTTTTTAATTTAAACATGAAGCTGTTGTACTAAAATAAGTTCAATATACTAAGGGAGGCCTATTAAGGGAGGCCACACCCCCTTAAAACAAACTATAAGTCTTGATAATTAACATCAATCTTGCAGTGTTCTCTGCCCATCAATGAAATCTTTCACATGAGAAGGAAGTGGTTGGTAACAACTAGCCAGAGGCAATGAACTACCTGGTACTTCAGTGGTTTTATATTACAGCAGCAAACAATAGTGATTCAGCAAGTACAGTATTAAAAACGAAAAAATTAAGTACAGGATATGGACTCCCTTTTTTTTTTTTT
>NW_024582368.1:3145050-3156319 GCF_018398535.1 Haplochromis burtoni
TTTTGCTGCAAATAACATAGAGAAACACAAAGGACATCATTTTAATTTTCATGATTGTGAAAATGAGACGCACGCTAATCTCGGAGTAATGCACAAAAGAGTTTAGTTTACTCAAAGGCATGTGAATGAGCAATATGTTTGCACTTCATGTATGTACAAATGTAGATCTATATCACAAAGGCAAAACTGGAAAAACAGGTAAAGAGTGTAGCTCTTTGTAGAAAAGACACTAACCGACCTTTACACACACACACACACGTACACACACACACACACAGAGTGAAGATTCTGTTGGGTATTTAAAAGGCCATTGGTTCTGTTGCCAAGCGTCTTATCTTTAATAAAGGAAAGGTTGCTGATAGAGTAAATGTGTAAACACGTGTATTTTTACAGCCCCGGTCGTTAAGGTAACAGGTGACTGATTTTTTTGTTTTTAAATATCCCTGCTGTGTCAACATGAATACGCAGAAGCAGTGTGCACACATTAATCCTGCTGTGTAGAATTACATCAAACAAAATCAGGCAAGGCATTCACAGATGTTTGATTTTATTGAAAGGAGCTTCCGTAAACTCAAACGGTGCAGAAAATAAATTATTTAGCCAATACTATACTTATGAATGTGCTATTTATTTAGTGTGCCGTGTCTGATTCAGAATGTAAACCTGTAAATGGTAAATGGCCTGTATTTATATAGCGCTTTACTAGTCCCTAAGGACCCCAAAGCGCTTTACATATCCAGTCATCCACCCATTCACACACACAATCACACACTGATGATGGCAAGCTACATTGTAGCCACAGCCACCCTGGGGCGCACTGACAGAAATTAGACGCACTGTGTGCACCACTCAGCTAGTGCCCAAAGGCGAACTTCTTTGGCAAATGCAAATTATGCAGAAAAGCACCATTTTGCACCAAAAGGAACAAAAAATATGCAGCATACACCCAGCAGTATAGTTTAATCTAAAAAGAAATGTTATTTTACAGCCTTCCGATGCACTAACTGTGCTGTTTAAACTCTTAAAAAAAAAGTCATTGAGTCCCTACATGAGCAGCGTTATTAAACTGTGAACATTCACTTTCTTCTCGTATGTAGAAAATTGTACCAAATGAGATCCTGGAGGAGGTGACTGAACTGTTTATCCCAGAGGACAGGGTGAACCATGTTCTAGCTGAAGCAAACACGCTGCCCACCATCAGCATTACAAAAGTAAGTACACATTCTACTGTCACATAGCAAATGAGAACTCAGAGTCAGTACAAAACATTCCAGACAGTTAGTTATGGGTACGTTCCTTGCAGTGTGGACACTGTGTACTAAGAAAATATTTCCTTTCCCCTGGTTAATCAATAGGGAAATGCTCACGTAACTGTCAGTCAGTGTTCTGCAGATGCTAACAGATATGCAGCTTCTTGGCAAACATTGTTTCAAACGTTGTGAAAATAAAGGTAAATAAATCAGTAATGCTCATTTTAAAAAGGGAAAGTATTTGAAAGTGAATTTATTCTCTGTGTAGCCAAGTTGTTATTTTACTCTTTGTGTCTATAGTTGAAATGGTTTTTGTAAATCTGCAGCTCATATTGTCTGTCTCTATTTTATCGTATTCCACTGGGGTCAATCCTTCCACTGTTAAATTATTCACTTATTTAGAGCAGGCCTACAGATTAACTTGTGAATACCACTGAAATGTGTTTAATTTGCAATACAGCAAATGAAATATATGGCTTTCCTGAACTGGAATCGCAGTTTACAAGTATTTTGTGTTATTTTCTTTTCATCCTGCTGACGATGCTGTTTTATTCATCTACAGCTGGATCTGCAGTGGGTGCAGGTTTTGGCCGAGGGCTGGGCGAGTCCACTAAAGGGATTCATGAGAGAGAGAGAGTTCCTCCAGACTATGCACTTTGGCAATCTCCTAGATGGTAAGAGAAGTCCTTAAACTTTCAACATCTACAACATCTAGACACCCCCTCCCTGCTCCTAAAAGTGACATTAGGCAGCTGAATTGTGATTAATTCAGTTAGTGTGGGGATGTCAGACTAATTTTACATACACTTTGATCTTATGTGGGCCAGACCAGTGAATCTCCCCTTTCTGCCAGTGCAAAGAAATGTAACTACACATTTAATCAATGAGATATTCTAACATAAGAAAAAGAAGTGCAATGTCAGCAGTAAAAAGTAAATGAAAGAAATCTCTTAGCATGATTCTTTTGGCTTAAATGGTAAGAAGTAAATGTGCAAACTTACAGAAATCTGTTATTGAATTATGAATTGCGTTCGGGGAGGTCTTTATTGATAGGAAAAGCTGTAAAACTTGTGTAAATACAGTTGAAAGTCCAAAATTTATGTCCAGCCATACATTGGGCCAGATCGGAGTCCACACCATCTCCAAGTCTAAGCAAACGGTTCACAGCGACATCTAGCAACATTTACACATCACTTTCAGCCTCATACAAGCCTAACAGTGGATACAAAGCACAAGCTGCAATCTACTGCAATCAATGAATGTGAACAGAATTATTGGGCCATGCCTCTTAATCTTGAAATTCAGGTATTTTCACTGTCATTGCCAAGAGGTGTATAAAATCAAATGTCTAATAAACATTTGTGAAAGAATGGGTTGTTCCAGAGAGCTGACTGCATTCAAACGTCACGCTGTAATAAGATCCGATTGTTGCGGCAAGTCGCTTCATGAAATTTGTTCCCTCCTAGATATTCCATTCCAAAGTGAAAGTGCTTAGGGACAACAGCAGCTCAAGACAGTTAAAGTTACGGAGCAGGGTTGGCGAGGTTGGCTGATGTGAATGGCGTGTAAAAGTTACAGAAGCTCTGCTGACTCAATCGTCACATATACATAACATAGCATTTGATGTCAGCTGTTTCACTTCTAACTCACAGTAATATTAAAATATTTGACTCGCTTTCATTTTCTCCATTCACAATTCGGCAGTGAGATCTCTCTCTCACTCTGTGAGTATATGTGCAAGGGGTGTAAGGGAGCTCACACACACAACAACAGGAGAGAAAAGTGAGTCAAAAGTGTGGCCACACTTAAATAGAGTTGATGTTGATAATCTTTGTTGTTACAAGTCGCCTACGCTTGTGGCAACAAACTTTACACATAATGTAAGTCCGAAATTAAGCAATATCTCTATTCCTTTCTTCTCTTTCTGTGTGTAAATAACACAGACAAATTATTGTCTGGTTCATTTTAAAATGAGGCAAGAATGAAGGGAAAGCATGAATGAACCTCTAATTTTTAAAATAAGCACATGCTATTCCACTTGACATACAAAATTGCTCTAAAGCAGATAATGTGCATGTCCTTAAAGCACAGAAGTAACTGTAAAATATATTATTATTTAATGACAGACCAATTAATTCTTTGATTATTTCTTCATTGCCCAATAATAATAATAATTATATTTAATTAGACATTACAGCTCCTTTCTGAGATCACACTCCTTCTCTTTGAAGTGTTTGTCATTAGTGTGCTGTGTTATGGAACGGTTGTGTGCAGGCAGGACAAGGACCCAAAGTGCAGACTCCAGAGACAGACGTGAACTCAAAAGGGCAACAAAACTAGGACTAGAAAATACACTTACACAGACAGAACACACAGCTCAATAAGGGTAGATCGCGACACGGACACAGAGAAACACAGAGGGAGCAATCAGGGAATGGGCAACAGGAGAGAAACACAGCTGTGGCAAATCGAGCCTAACGCAACTGGGGAAGCAAAACCAGATACATTAACATAAGACAAGGACCTTCAAAATAAAACAGGAAACATAACACAGACTGAACTTACAGACACAGACTCACAGGCAGGCACTACAACAGAGGGAACAGAGACGTGGGACCAGGACAGACACCGACTGGACACGGGGATATAGCAGACAGGGGAGACAGCAACTAAGGATTACACAGAGACATAAACCATAAGAAAGAACTCTAACAAAGAAACCAAAGACTAGAAAAGATAAATAATATAATAAACTCAAACCTCTGGGTCAACGACCCAGGCATCCTAACATGCTGCACCTGTTTTCATATATGTTTTCATATTTTCATGTATTTCAAAAGGAAAACACTCGTAGAATTATAATTGCTTGGCTTTGTATGTTTAAGATCGCTTCATCTTCTCTCTCAGGTGGGGCCATCAACATGTCTATTCCCATTGTCCTGCCTGTTAGCTCTGAGACCAAAGAGAAGCTGGAGGGCTGTGCAGCGGTAGCTCTGGAGTACCAAGGTTCACGTGTGGCTGTTCTCAGGAACCCCGAGTTCTACGCGCACCGCAAGGAGGAACGCAGTGCCCGCCAGTGGGGCACTACTTGTCCACAACACCCGTACATTAAGGTTATAATGCAGCTATTAACCTGTGCGCAGTTAAAAATTTGGAGACTGGAAGGTGTTCTCATGCCAGCATCACACATTTTAATGATGAAAAACTGTTCTCTGCTTTTATCCTTGGCAGATGGTTATGGAAGGAGGTGACTGGCTGGTAGGTGGGGATCTGGAGGTGCTGGAGCGAATCAGATGGAACGATGGACTTGACCAGTACCGCTTTACTCCAAAGGAGCTCAGGCAGAAGTTCAAAGATATGAAAGCAGGTGAGAAAATCTAAAGTACAACACTACAGTGACGATCAGGAGATACAGAAGTGGCCTTTTTGTTTGGTTTGTTGTCAGTAACTTCCAGTATGACATATATATTTCTCTATAATAAAGCAGTTATGGTAACCGGTGAAAACATGAAAAAAATTAAAGCAGTGTATTTAGCAATACACCCTTTGTCTTTCAGAAAACTTGACTAAGGACCAGATGGAAAAAATTAAATGGTAACTTTAAAGCTGCATGGTGATTTTTGTGACACGTCCTGTGATCAATGGGCACATATAGTATAGTTAGGTCTGTAAGTATTTGGACAATGGCAGTTTTTGTAAATTTGCCTCTGTACACCACCTCAGTGGATTTTACTTCACACAATCAGAATTTGATTGAACTGCAGACTTTAGTTCAAGGTAACAAAAGTATTCAATTATTAACTGTTTAGCAATTACAGGCATATTTGTATATGCACTCCCACATTTTCCAAGGCTAATCAGGAGTTTCATGGGCAGGCCTGTACTCTCATTATTCCCTGGCACATTAAACAAGTAAAACATCTGGAGGTATTCCAAGTGTTCAGTGGAATTTTCAGTATGGGGTCCAAAGAGATGTTGGTGCAAGTGAAAAAGCCCATTATTAGACTGAAACCCAAAATAAACCTATCTGAGAGATAGCAAACACTTTAGGATCAACAATCTGCTCAGAAACACCAAAAGGTCTGAGCGACTGCAGAGCAACCGCAGAGAAGATAACTGCAGTTGATGACTGCAGAATACAAAATTATATCCAATAAAAGTTGTTTTCCTTAATTTTTACAACACTGGTTACACTTTGGAACTGGAAGGACAGATTAGATTTTCCTCAAAGCAACATGTCAAAGAGCCTACATGGTTGTGGAAAACTAAAAACAAGATTAATTTTTACCCAAATGACAGAAGTGATCTGAAACATACTATATTACCTGTTAAACAAGACAGAAGGATATTCACATGTCATTATGGCATGACCATGTATGGTTACAGGTTGCACCAGTTTTTACTGATGGTTTAACTGCCCAATTACTTTTGCGCCTCTGAAAATTTGGGCAAGGTTGCAAAAATAGTAGTTATTCCTTAACAGTTAATGCAAAACTTTTGTTAAACCCCTTGAATCAAAATGCTGAAAGTCTGCACGCCAATCACATCTTGATTATTAGATCTGAAATCCGTGTGGTGGCAAAACTAAGAAGTGTCTTTGTCCAAAAGCTAATGGAGCTAACTGTATTCCTGAATGCAATGAACAATTAAATGACATCATTTGTTTTTACTTTCACCCGCTAACTTTGATGTGACTGCTTTGTGCAGATATTGTTTTACCGATTCATCTTATCCACAATGCACTGTTTATTTTGGCACTTGTTTTTACTATGCTGAGGTTTGTTACCGGTGTGAGAGCATGGTGTTATCTGCACTAGGTGGACAATAACCTGTACTTTCTTATTGTTAACAAGCCCAAAGCAAAAAGAAACCAACAGTCTGTCTCAGTAGTTCCCAAATCATGCCAAGCCCAAACCTGTTTGTTCCCACCTAAGAACATTATAAAACACGTGATTTCTTAAAATAGCTTTGGACTGTTGTCATAGAAAACATCAAAATCAAACAGAGGGAAATTATGCATTTTGGGGGCTGTGCTTAGTATGCTAAGGAGTAATTAATGTACATGGGACTGACTTAAAATAAACACAATGCTATTTCTTTTATGCTTGTAATGTCACCCAGTGCAAAAGTTTAAAAAAATGCTGAATATGTGGTCAAAGTGGGAAGGATTAAGTCTTCTTCAATAGCAAAGCCCTATAGGACTAGTTATGAAACATCAGATTAACATAACTAACAAGTAATGCAGATCTTGTAAGTGTGTGAAAGTATAGCTAAATTTTATGTTAAACCCACTGTTAAACTACGTTTTATATATATTTGTATAGATACAGTAGATATAGAAGGAGGAGAAAATGTGAGTGGACAGTATTGTTGGTTTTTAGGTATAATGGGATTTGTTGACAGTAAGAAAAATATAAAATTCTATGCATCTGTCTGTCGTCACACACCACCAACATTTTTGTTGCTTTTGTTCTGATAAAAGTGAATTTAAACACTATGATCAGGGTGTATTTGAGTTCTGTTAAAGGCATGGTTCGCATGTTGGCTGTGACACATATTTTGGAAGGCATGATCATGAAGCACGTGTGTCTATTGTATGTTAATTTTATTATATGCTCCTCTGTCTTTAGATGCGGTGTTTGCATTCCAGCTGCGTAACCCGATCCACAATGGTCACGCCCTGCTCATGCAGGACACCAAGCGGCGACTGCTGGAGCGAGGATACAAAAATCCAGTCCTCTTACTTCACCCGCTCGGTGGTTGGACCAAAGACGACGATGTGCCTCTGCAGTGGAGGATGAGGCAACATGATGCTGTCCTGGAGGAGGGCGTGTTGGACCCAGCTAGCACCATTGTTGCCATCTTCCCTTCCCCTATGATGTATGCTGGACCTACAGAGGTGAGCAGCAGCGGTGGCTTATGGCTCACTCAAAGGTTTTAAAAAATATGGGTGCATGTGATATCAGCTTCAATGTCTTTCAGGTTCAGTGGCACTGCAGAGCCAGAATGATCGCCGGAGCAAACTTTTACATTGTCGGCCGGGATCCTGCAGGTATGCCTCACCCAGAGACTAAAAAGGACTTGTATGAGCCCACCCACGGTGGAAAAGTGCTGTCCATGGCCCCAGGTCTCACCTCTGTAGAGATCATTCCCTTCAGGGTAGCTGCCTACAACAAAACTAAGAAGGCTATGGACTTCTATGACAAAGACCGGTGAGTGATGAAAGACCTGCAGGTTTTTCTTGTAAGTTGCAGTCAATATTGAACCTCAAGGGGTTGCATACTTCTAGAAATGCAAAATTAACTGCTAAAGCCCCATTTACACCAGCCTAAAGACCGGTCAGTGACTCCCCTACTAACCACCTGAAGTAATCTGAAGTTAGCAAACACTACTAAAACAAAATACAAAACCTGATGCTTGATTGTATATAAGCATTTCAAAAATTTGCTGAAAAATATCATTCTACCCCTCCTTCATATCTAATGGATGATTGCAATATTCAGCTTCCTTTCACAAGCTAATGGCCCGTATATGAAATGACAGACAATTATAAATATACGCATACATTCACCTAGAGCTATAACAAGGCTATTATAGTTAACTAAAACTAAAGTAAAAACTAAAACTAGATGGTTAAAAACCATTTTAATTAACTAAAATAGAAACTAGACTTGGAAAAAAAAATACAAGGGACATCTTGTAGACAACCACTTTCTAATAGTTGTGTTTTCATTGTAATACCTGTTCTAATTTTTTCTAAATCTCACCTCTGACACATGTCGTCCATACAGCAATAATTAATAACAACTAAGACTGAAACCAATAAACTTAAACTAAAACTAAACATTATTAAGTAAATATTAAAGACTTAATATTAAAAACTCACTCTGGAACTTAAACTAAACTGAATTAAAAGCAAAAAGTCAAAATAAAATAAAAATAAAAACTAATTATATGATAACTTTATTTATAGAATCACTCACACACAATCCCTGACCTTAAGCGCATTCAGGTTTAATAAACAATGCTATTTAGAATATAATATTTATATATATACTCAGAGACATATACACACACACACACACACACACACACTGGGTGAATGTGCAGTAGTATTTGTGGTATTTGATAAAGTCCTTTGTCATCCATGTGCTTGTTGAGACTGTCTCTTTCTATTCCAGAGTTTGGCTCCACACATAGGAACATAAAATAAAACTGTAAAAAAGTGCGGCACAAACATGAAACACTTTCTTCATTCAGTGAACTGGTTCTTATATAGCACTTCTCTACTCTACCTGAGCAGTGAGAGTGCTCTATACAACACTCGTTATTCATACAAGAATGTTTTTCCATGCTTAAGTGTTTTCTATGTAACATTCACACTCCAATCAATGCATCTGAGAGCAACGTGAGGGTCAGTATCTCACCTAAGGATACTTGGCATGTAGACTGTAGTCAGGGATCGGACTGATTCCGATTAGTGATGACCTGCTCTAACTCCTGAGCTACAGTTTTTGGTGCAGCTCTCCGCTCACCAGCTGTTGAAGGAATGCACATTTTTAAGGACAAAGGGTAGTAGCTCATTAGTACTTATTTGGGTGTTCTTTACTGAACAGTAAAACACTGCATTGCCTTCGACACACTTTTAGGGCAAAAACTTCATTGCCAAACTAAAAATTTCACAAAAATTAGACTGTAAATTATTAGGCTTGTGCGTTTATATGTGTTTGTGTCGTAGTTGGTATTTGAGTCGAGATCTAATCACGGCGCTATTATAGAATTTACAAATTTTGATTTCTAATAACCTGTCCTTGCCACTGTATACTCCCTTTCCCCCATTCTTCTACAATTTCTCAGACACGACGAGTTTCAGTTCATTTCTGGCACCATGATGAGGAGCTTGGCTCGGAGCGGAGAGTACCCTCCAGATGGTTTTATGGCCCCCAAAGCCTGGAGGGTGTTGGTCGAGTACTACACCTCTCTTCAGAAGAAAAACTAATCAACAAGCTCATGAGCAACTATCCAGTTTATTCTTTAGGATTATTTAAGGTGGGATGGATTTTTATTGGTGCAAACTGCAGCGGTGGGAGTTTTATCTTCACCAAATCAAAATATGAATCTCATTCCTGTAAAACAATGGGGAGATTTTGTGATTATATGCATATTACCTTAAGCTATGTGTTTTAATAAATTAAATCTAACTTGAATTTTTTGTATGACTGTACACATAGGAGCACATTCCAAGACAAGGAAATCTTTATATATATGCATACATGAGACACTGAAGGGCGCACGACAAAAAACATGCACATTGAAGTTTTTATCACCTTTTTAACATGACAACTGTATCACTGTATTTGTATCACCTGAATGAAAGCCGTAGTCTTATCATTGCACACAGTGCCTACATGTTATAGATGTCATTGTGTTAATCCCTCATGTTAATCTTTCATATTATTATGAAGTACTACAGGAATTTATATATATAAAATGTGTCTTTGTGTTAAATTTCAGTCCTATAAAACTGAATTTTTTTGTTGTTGTTGTTGTTGTTTTTTGTCTTTAAGATTTCTGGGACTTCATAAATTGTGCATATGCATTCATATTATAGGATCTTTAGTCGTAGGAAAATAAATGTAAAATGAAATAATAAAAACACTTATTTGTTATATGACTATTTAGCGACTACATTGCACAGAGATGATATGTACTTTGAACAAGATGATTTAAATGTTTTCTGCGGTACCTCTGGCCCGACTGTGATTGTGTGGCCCTGGTTGTGCAACAATACTTACCTCTTCTGTCTGTACAGAGTGCATGTTTATCAGTGCTGTATAAGGTTAAAGGTCTGCCGGATAACTCCATTTAACGGATTGGGGGTGGGGTGAGGGGGTATAAAAAAGTCTGGTACCAGGTGCGGCCGGAGCTGCGAAGCCAAAAGTGCAATGCCGCCATCTGCTGGCAGAAATGTGGAGAGGCGAGAAAAAAACGTAAATGTGTGTAAAAGGGCACAATCGAGTTTTGGTTTCCGCCTTAACAGCTAAACTCAGTGACAGCATATTGTATTTACTTACTGAGATGGACACAAAGACAGTCAATTATCCCTGCATGTTATCCTAAAACTTCCAGCTGTTCTTTTTATAGGAATAAACCGGACTAACAACAGTCACACTGTCACTTTGTGCATTAAGAGAGCTCAGGTTTTGGCTCTGGATTGACTCTGCTAACTAGATCTTCTATAACAGATTAAGGAGAACATGAGACGCTTTCAAATTACACTTAAGAGATGGTTGAGCGAAGTTGGAGGACTGATTCATTTCGCTTCTCATTAAGCTGTGAGGGCTTACAGCGCTACAAGATAAGTGCTCTTCAGTGGGGAGAACTAGTCTTCGCTGTAAGAAGGAGATTCCTAATTAGCCTTACATGGGATCAGATCATTTAATCTGCGATGTTCCAGGTAAACCCATTTAAATCTGCTGAACTGTACCCTCACTACTTTATAAAATCTCCCAACTACTCTACACCCAGCATGTCATGTCACCGAGAAATGACCACATGTAAATCTCCGGTGTCCTACAGACCTGCATATTCCTAAATACAAGCTGCAGTAACACTCCAAATCGGATGCACTACTCTAAGAGCAGAAGTCACATTCCCACTCAGATGTTCCGCATTGCAAGGCTGCTAATTTAAAATGACTATCAGCTGCACAGCTGTCAGGTTACATGGACTAAGCCCAGCCTCCTTGTTTCCAGATGCTGACTGATGTTGACACACAGTCTTACATTAAGCGATCATTTTATGGGTGTTGTATTCTGTGACCAAAGGATCCATTTAACTGTCTCTAGCTTTCATGAAATTTAAAACACAGTGAGGTAAGGTGGCTTCTGTTGGTATGAATGAAATACATCACACATTGAGCTGCTGTTTTTGTTGTTCATTAGTCGTCTGATTGTATTTTCACACACACACACACACACACACACACACACACACACACACACACACACACACACACA
>NW_024582368.1:3156339-3158043 GCF_018398535.1 Haplochromis burtoni
CACACACACACACACACACACACACACACACACACACACACACACACACACACACACACACAAGCGCGGAATGTCCCAGATGATAACTTGATTTTGTTTGTTTGTTCAAAGCCATTATTGAGAATAACAACCCAGTAAATAGGCCTGTATGTGACATTTGAGCAAGCGGAACCAGCAGAAAATCCTGGCTGGATTTCCCTCCTTACTATGGATTATTGATCGATCGTTTCATAACTACTGTACACGATATTGTGAAGGATGCACCCTAAATTTAACTGTGAATTTAACTTCACAGTTTGCGCACACCTGTGTTTATTATGTCCGCAGTTATATCATGCAGATTTAATCCTGTTCATTTATTTATTTATTTATGGTGGTGTTCGTCATTGCAGACAAAGTGCATGATCATGCAATTAACCTGGGTATAAATTACTTGCTTTGAGAAGACTGAAAAAACAAAGGAACCGATGGAGATATTGTCAACACATAAGCATTTCCTCTGTAAAAGCAAATGCAGTGCAAACTCGTGGTCGGCAGTTTGCACTGATATACTTGCCATACCCGAAATGACAGTTTAAACCGCGAAAAGTGACATTATGTTGGAAACTTCCCTAATTACATCACACGTGATCACTGACAGAAGGGAGCGTCGTAAGCGAACACATTTTATCCTTCCGCCACAAGCACGAAATAATTCTATTATCTCGCTTTTCGGGGTCAGAACGATTACTCGTGTAGGCATTTTGCTTTTCAGCGCGTATTCTTAATTAGTAGAAGCATATTAGAGACGTGTGCGTTTGTCAGGTTTCATTAAGCGGGTGGGACTATAACGATGAAGGCGGCGTGATACGTACTCTAAAATCCCAGCCTGCTCTACCTTCTTTTTTTCCTTCTGTGGAGGCCATGATGGGAGCCTGAGAGTTCAGCTGGAGCTAGAGGAGCGAGAAAAGAAGATGATTTCCCGGGACGGAACTGTCAAATCAGCCTGTACACATTTCTGAACTTTGTATAGTCTCTATACATCGAAGGTGGAGCCTGTCACTTTTTTTCAGATGTGTTCCTGGCAATCAGTCGATGACAATGTTAAATCGTTAGGGGGCATTTGGATCGAAAAAGGAGGTAGCATTAGCTATTGTTGCTAGCTAGCTGTGCTAGCTAGCTAGTTAGCTAGCGAGCTAGCTACGTCTTAGTGACTGGATACGGGTTTAGAGAACCGGTGAGTTCTCTGTCTTCTTGCTGTCAATCGCGGCAGCTGCCATTGAGCCTTCAGCTTGGACATTTCACGGCATTCTGAAGTATTTTCCTCTAAGGACACCTGCATGTATTTTATCCGGGGGTGTTTGCAAAACGAATTGCAGGATTGGGAAAGTCGGGCCTCCGCGGAGGAGCAGAGCAAGGCCCGTCTTTATGATCCAGAGGAAGCCTTTCTAATCCTACCGACAGCCACCGCTACTGCTGGCTAGCACTTCTCTGTCAGGACCTGGAAAATTCAGCCGTGAGCCACCGAGAGCAGACCCAGTGACTGCGACATAATCGGCCAAACCGCCAATACTAGATTACCCCATATAGACTCCTGTCACCTGCTACAATGTCGTCGATTATAAAAGAAATGGTCAGTCGGAACAAAAGGAGATACCAAGAGGATGGTTTCGACCTGGACTTAACATGTATCCTTCTTAATTTGTAAAGCTTTCGGGCCACTGG
>NW_024582368.1:3159003-3170326 GCF_018398535.1 Haplochromis burtoni
AAAATATATAAAATTAAATTTTAAAAAAAAATTTCTAAGCAAACTAAAAACAATACAAAGCCAGCTTCTCAAATGTGAAAACTTGATGTAATCAGTTTACTGTAAGAAGAAATTAAGACGTTTGAAAATCCCACCTGGGCTTTGGGACTTTTTCCACATTATTGTTGGGTGGTGTGTGTGTGCTGGGGGGTAGGAATCTGAAATTGCAGATTAATCAATAATGGAAGTTCCAACCCTATCTGGTTCCTTAAAGTATACAAAGAGTTGAGCGGCCTGGAGTGTTTATGTACCGAATTTACTTTTGTTATTGTTAGCAACTTGAAAACCTTGCTGAGTGGTGTTTTTTGTTCTTTCTTTTCTGAAAGTGCAGATGTAGAGCTGAGTGCTAGTTACCTTGACTTGACACTATAGATAGAAACATAGTGAAGTGATTTCAGGCAGAGCTGTCAGCTATGATGTATGTGTGACTGCAGATGCTGATGAAAGGCGTGTCTCACAGTATTTGATCTGATGTTTCTCGCCTGCTTTTATAATGTGGTAAATCGAATGGCATGTCTTGTCAGTGGCAGGACTCTTGTGGTATACCTCTACAGCTTTGTGCAGGTGTGAATAGGGTACACCACTCAAAAGTGGAATCTTTCTTTGGTGTGAAGCCACCTCTTGTTTGGATGTGGGCCCTTTCGAATTATCCCTTTTATCATGTTTGGCACTATGTCTAAAAACAATATGGGCTTTCTGCAGTTATGTAATGCAGTATCACAGTTCTGGGAATTGCCCTTAAAATAGAGTTGCCAGTGATCTTGTATCATCATTGCTGTCTGAGTGCTCTCTCCCTCTTACCCTCTCAATCCACCACCTCTCCTCTCCTTTTGCTCTTTTTCTTTACTACTCCCACTCCTAATTCTCCCTCCCTCTGCTTGCCCCTTTTCCTCTGCTCTCCTCTTTTCCTGTCCTCCCCACCTTAGCTCCTGCTGGGTCCCACTCTCCCTATCTCCCCCCCTCTCTCGTTCTCAGTTGTGGATTTGGCATATGCATAGAGCTGAGGCAGGGCTGGCTTTTAAGAAAAGGCGTGTCTAAAGCATCAGATTTTTTTTCCTCCTACTTGGAGCTTCCTTCAGGGGTCCAACATATGAATCTCTTTCCAGCTGCAGAAACCAAGACCCCCATGCTCTGGACTGAAGTTCTCCCTGAAGGTTTGTAAAGATCAGTTAAAGTCTGACTGGACCCACTTTGCCCGTAGATCCACGGGTTAGAGTAGCCCATTATAAAGCATTAAAAACTAGTTTTTATCTCCTAATTAGGTTTTTGAGCCCTTAATCGACAGGTTTATTATAGTACAGGATATACAGCTTAGGCGGCTGTGCTGAGTTTCAAGGAAGTAGCTTGGCTGTATGCAAATAACCTCAAAGATTTGCTATAGGGCTGGCTTGAATTTATGTACGAGGCCTGTGTTGTGCATAGCCTGGTTGCATGGGGTTGCGTGCAGGCACTTACTGAAATCCTCTGATGGGGTTTTGCTGAAAATTTCCCCAAAAAATGGCTGAAACAGCATTAATGTCTGCCGTAGTACACTTGACCCGGGTTTGTGGAAAACCTTTTTTTGTACTTGTAGGTCTGCTGATTGAACAATGAGCTGTGTGTATGCAGACTGAATCAAAAGAGTTGACCTTGTGGGCTTTTTACATCCACAGGTTCTTGTATGTGCACTGCACACACCAGGAAAGTTGAGGGCTGTATAGAGGCTGCCGGCTGTGCTTTCTCGCCAGAGCTGTCAGATGCGTGTGTCAAATTATTCTGACCAGTTAAAAAGTGATTTGACTCTGGGGGGGGGGGGGACAAAACGAAACGCATCCAATTAGAAATATTCAGCCTTTCTATTTTTGACGTTGTGGCACAGGAAGTGTAAGAAAAGGTTGCCCTTTAGTCAGTGGTTAAAGTGTGAAATCCCACAGCTTAGACTGACGAGCAGACTTCAGTTACAGGTAGGCGTTGGAGCCGAGCCTTCAAGACATGCATGCCAACCAAATTATTCTTTTTCAGTGCAATGTGACACTGATGTGCGCCTTTAAGAGTGAATGTATGTCACCATATAATTGGCCACGACATTTTCCTCACCGTTCTTGCGGAAATATGGAGCCATTTGAAACACAAACACCACCTTTTTCTGCACCTGCAAATTTGCAGCTCGGCGCATTTGTTTTTTGAGTTAACTTTTTCCCCCTCTTCCTTACATGTGTGACTTCATGTTGCCCGCTTGCAATCTCGCAGATATTAAAATGTCTCTGGCTGAATTCAGACTAGATAAGTCGAACATTTGCGATCATCCCAATATAACTTTAGGTTCTAAAAATACATGCAGGTCAGGGAGCAGAGACTCTACTCATGCACCCACATGTGGGCCTGGCTGAAGCAGGAGCACGGTTACTCCTGCCGTCACTGCTTGCTTCTCGCTGTCAAGGCCATCTGTCACAACATGCACGCACATACTGGCCAGCACCCCTCCCCTGTTCTCCTGTCTATCCATAACTACAATCACACTCTTATAATGGCGTGGACTAAAACTTTTCTCAACCCTTTCACTCATGTCTGCATTCTTGAAGTTGTGCTGTAATGGCAAATTCTTTTAAGCAGTCCTTTCCTTTAAAAGCTTTAGTTCTGACGCTGGGAGCCTTGGTAGTAGCTCCCTCTTGATTTCCTGCAGATTGTACATTTCCTTGACTGCTTGAACAGATATTTACCCAAATATCATTGCAATGGGCTTTCCAGCAGAGAGACTTGAAGGCGTGTACAGAAACAATATAGATGATGTAGTACGGTAAGTGTGATCTCGGTAAAGGGTAATATAACAAACATGCAGTTTATTCTGCAGTGCATGAGTTTATTCGTTTTGCTCTAGCACTTGGATCTCATATCGATCTAATGATTTTATTATTTTTCTGCGGACAGGTTTTTGGATTCAAAGCATAAAAACCACTACAAAATCTACAACCTGTAAGTTTCTACATTTTGTTTGCATCTGAGCTCATCCTTGTTTACTTACCAGCTTCCTCTTGTGTGATTGCTAACTGGAGTTTTCTGGGGGGGATTTTCTTGACATTTCAGCTGTGCAGAAAGACACTACGATACTGCCAAATTTAACTGCAGAGGTAGGCTGCTTCACGTTTTCTATAAATGCTGTTTTTAAGAAATAAAAGCCCTGCTGAAGGCCTGATGACGCACAAGGTCGTCAGATCTCTCAAAATACTCAGCATCTCCCTGCCCACCTTGTCTATGCTGACCTGTTTCCACTGTCTCCCCCCCCCCTTCTCTCATCACAACTTTGCGTGGGCTTGCATCCCGCCACACCTCAGTTGCACAGTACCCCTTCGAAGACCATAACCCTCCTCAGCTGGAGCTTATTAAGCCGTTTTGTGAAGACCTGGACCAGTGGCTCAGTGAGGATGACAATCACGTGGCGGCCATCCACTGTAAGGCCGGGAAGGGCCGCACCGGAGTCATGATCTGCGCGTATCTCCTCCATCGTGGGAAATTTCAGGAGGCCCAAGAAGCACTTGACTTTTATGGGGAGGTCAGGACAAGGGACAAGAAGGTGAGATCACAAAACAAATGCTTTCAATTCAGAAGGCTTTATTACTTTTTAGAGCAGTTGCATCAAGCAGGGCAGTGACTGATGAGCCACATCCTGCTTAATTGGTTTCAAATTGAAAGTAAATTTCATGTTCAAGCTAAGAAAAAGAGAGAGAGACCATACAAGATGACTGAGTTGATTTTCACTAATAATTATCAAGGTTGCAAAGATTTGAACACACATAGAAAACAGAAGCATAATTTCAGGCACCAGTGCTCTGTTTTAAGAAGTAATACATATTAAACGGATAAACTTGAAGGTGATCTCATGTTGCATCCTGCGTCCCTCATCTGTGTCAAAACCACGGATGTCAAATTCATTTTGCATTGTGGGCCACATGCAGATACGGCCTACTTAAGTGTGCCGAACCAGTGAAACTCCCTTTTCTGTCAGTCTAAAAAAGTTTCACTACACATTTAATCTGCGAGATATTTTAACATAAGTAATAGTACTGTAGTTTCATCAACACATCTCAGTTTTACTACATGATTAAAAAATGCTGCTTTGAGCTTAAAATGTAAGAAAAAGACTGACCTGTAATTATAAAATGAAAATTTTTTTTTTATTTTTTTTTTTGCTGTAATCCGACTTTAAAATCATACATTTCTATAGTAGATAGTGACTGATTGGGAGCTTACTGTTATTTGTTTATCTGTTACTTATTTACAGTGGTTTAGTATGACTGGCTGTGGGGGGAAAGCCATGTCATCCTTTCAATTTTTTTCAAAGCCGTCCAGTGGGCCAGAGTGGACTCTTTTCCGTGCCAATTCCAGCCCCTGGGCTTTATGTTTGGCACCCCTGGATTAAACATTGTTGCTTTTGTTTGCAGGGAGTAACGATCCCGAGCCAGCGTCGCTACGTCTACTACTACAGCTACCTACTGAAGCACCAGCTGGAGTACAAGCCGGTGGCATTGCTCTTCCACAAAATGGTGTTCGAGACTCTCCCTATGTTCAGCGGGGGCACCTGCAGTGAGTCACGCTCATGTTCAACTTCAACTCCAATCTAGGGCGTAGGCATGCATACCGCTGTTCAGACAGAGCGAGGGCCTTGCATGTATGGTGCACCGTAGGGCTAACCCACACTGCAGCGTAGCACCGTAGGGCATTGCAGGTCATCTGTGGTGGAGCCAAGTTGTCCTCTGCTGTTTCTTTTTTATTTATTTATTTTAATAGCCTTGTTGAGTACAGCTGAATTTCGTGCTGTATTTAACTAACAAGGGCGGTTTTGTATCGATCAAGTCTGCTTGTTGCTGCTCACAGAAAATCCCGGTGAACCAGATCCCCACTGGTTGTCTTAATAAAAATTTCAGATTTTTTTTTCCACAGGAGCCTTTTAAGTTTTTTATTAGCTCCGAAAGCTGCAAAGCCGAGCCATTAATTTAAATTTTTTTTGGCTCCTCTCGAGGGAGAGACTTTTATAGGATTTCATTTTCTATGCTCGCTATCGAGAAGAACTACAGCATGCCCTTCTATAGAGGAGAGCGCATCCTATAGTAGTAGCTACATAAGCACAGGTTTTACATGTTTTCCTAAGGCCGAACCAGGAAGTAACTTAAAGTCGAGAGGAATTTAGATGGCAGTAATTTTAACAAACAATAGCGCAGCACTCAGTAAGTCACTGACGGTAACAGCCACTCAGTTATGAGTATTTACATATCACTGCATGTTTGCTCAGAGTTTAATTGATATGACGGCTGTAAAATGTCTGCCAACATTTGCACTTGTTCTCCCCTGTTGACGTAGTGACAAACGCAAGCAGTCCAACCCGTTTGATTTATTTTTTTTAACAGCCGTCAAAACCAAATGCTTACTGCAGTGCTAACTTTAGTGATTTCCCCAAATTTCTAAGCAAATAATGTCACTCTTAATTAAATTTCATTCCCTGTGTTTCATTTTTCATGTTCACATGAATGTAGAGTGTTTAGCTGCATGTAGAAAACATTTTTTTAGTGTTTAAATAGTGCTCTGTTTTAGCCTGAGGAGGGGGTTAAAAAAAAGTGAAATAATTCTGCTTATCTGCTCAAATGCATCTGAGTCATACGATGTTGTGCTCTCCTCGTATCTGAATTTGGCCATTTTTAGCTGTTGGTCAGAAAAAGCAACCTCTCCTTCCTTCATGTCTGTGACTTCTTTACCCTAACACGTGACTGTGCTGCAAACCCCTGACTGTATCGATCCTTCCTTCTTTTTTTTTTTCCTGCTAACCCTCTGCTTAAAAAGGCCCTATTCTGAGTTTGACGTCTTCGTATGTGCATCGCTTTTTTCTGTTTTGCGGTTTGTTTTTCTAGCTTTTCTAGTTCTTAGCTCACTGCAGTGATAAAATAGAAACCAGTTTAATTGCTAGAAACTGCTCAATGTCAAACACTTCTCTCTTTATTTCCACCAAAGAAAACTGACGCATTTTGGTCGTTTGATTTTCAGCAATTTCAAAGTTCCCCGTTTGTTTCTTCCTCTTTGTGTTTCTCATGTGCACACTAGGTGCCTTGTCAAACGTTTTTGTAAGATGCACAACTCCGCTTTGAAGCCACGGATTGAATGTTGTTATTAAGAAAAGCTATGTAGATGTAAATATTTGTGTAGAGCTCTTGTGTTTTGTACCTGCTGTGCTGTCAAGCCCCTGACAGGCCAGCCAGGCCCTGTTTGTGATAATCTCCTTCTTTCTCTCTAAGGGGACAGTACCATTAAAAACAGGAGCGAGCCGACCCCTCAGGGCTTCAAGAAAGGGAATTGGCATTGGGGTAAATGAGCCTTTCATCCATTATTATTTTTTCACTCATTTGTTTTTATATGGCCCCAGAGATCCAGAAGGCAGGAGCAGTCTGAGGTAGACATGTTGCTTAGCAGGAAAGGAAAAGCTTAGGGGCACATGAAGTCATCTCCAGCACCACCCTCCACCCTGACAGGAAGAAGAAAGGGTTAAAATTCTTCTAAATGCAACGTGTTGCGCTGGTCCAAGACCAAACCAATGACTGTCTATCAGAATAGGGTCCTGTGTCTCTGGTTCTGGGTCTATTTGGGTGTTACATTTTGTGGCCTGTTAACTTTCCCTTTCTCCTCCTTAATTTTAATATAATGTTTTATCACTTTTTTTTTTCACTTACTCAGTGGGTGGGAGGTGGTGGTGTGCTGTGCCATTTTCTTTTGTCAAACTCATGTAATAACACTTGTATCCTGTCTCGCCCTCCTGATTTACTCCCTCCTCCACTGTCGCTCACTCCTTATTGTGCTTTCTGTCTCTTCTCTCCCACTCCCCCCTTCCCCCTCTCACAAATCTCACCCATCGTGCTCCTCACCCCTGTACAACGTCAACACTTTTTCCAGATCCCCAGTTTGTGGTGTACCAGCTGAAAGTGAAGATTCACACATCGAACCCCGCTCACACACGGCGCGAGGACAAGCATATGTTTTTTGAATTTCCCCAGCCGCTCCCAGTCTGCGGAGACATCAAAGTGGAGTTCTTCCATAAACAGAATAAGATGTTGAAGAAGGTTAGTTGTCTGTGTTTGAGAGATTTCATTGCGGCTTCATTTGCTCAGTCTAATTTAGGAGCTTATTTCAGCCACTGTATGCCATAAAGTGACTAGGTCACAGAACGATAAGACGACTAAGCATTTTCACACTTAGCAGGGTGCCAGCAATTACGGTTTTATTGCCACAGTTCTCACAAATAAACCAAAAATCAAAAATGTGGTATTTTTAATATCTTGGGTCTCTGTGCTGCAGGCCAGTTTTGTCCCAAAAACTATTAAAAACAGATCAATTAGGCACACCATTGGCATGTTCCTTCAGGACCACAAGCAGGGCAACCAGTTTATTTTGAGGTAAATCCCTCATTCGCTGTCCTGCTGCCATAAATACTGAAATTTATATTAACCCACAGCTGAAAATAGACCCCAAAAAATGCACTGTTTACTCCTGTTAGTAGTGTTTGCTAAAAACGACACTGGTTAAATGCTCGCTAATTTCCTAAAATGGCTGGGTGCAGTTTTTAACAAACGCTTCTGAAACAGGAGTAGAATAGTGCATTGGTAGAAAGAAATGTACTGGGTGCACAGCAGTTGAAAAATACTTAAACTGACTAGTGCAAGGCTGGCTTTTCTCTGAATTTGTTGACAGTAAAAAATGGACCATCAGCCTTGGCTAGAACAACTGATTTTGGAAAGAAACCTAATCAAAAACCTGTAAAGTTTCCTTTCAATACTTCATTCACTCAATCTGTTGTAACCTCTCCCCCTCCAGGACAAAATGTTTCATTTTTGGGTGAACACTTTCTTCATCCCTGGACCAGAGGAGAGTGGGGACAAGATGGAAAACGGGGCAGTTAACAGTTTAGAGAGCCAGCAGGGGCCACCAGGGCAGGGTCTTCCGGGACAGGGACCTGGACCAGGCCGACCGGGACTGGGCCAACTGCAAAGTGCCGAGTGCAAGGACAACTGGAGAGAAAACTACAGGGAGGAGAAGAAGGAAAGCAGCAAAGAAAGCGACAGGGACAAGGACTATCTCATCCTGACACTTAATAAGAACGACTTGGACAAGGCCAACAAAGACAAAGCTAACCGCTACTTCTCACCAAACTTCAAAGTAAGTGCTGTAATCTTTCTG
This sequence comes from Haplochromis burtoni, assembly GCF_018398535.1. NCBI lineage: Eukaryota > Metazoa > Chordata > Actinopteri > Cichliformes > Cichlidae > Haplochromis > Haplochromis burtoni. The sequence goes on from NW_024582368.1 coordinate 3,167,236, forward strand.
CTGTTGAATAACCGTATATCTGCTGTTAGTTCACTTTGCATTTTTAACTGAAAAGAGCAGCGACGAGACTTGTTTGTGATCATCTCGTCTTGGTTTCCAGGTGAAGTTGTACTTTACGAAAACCGTGGAGGAGCCGAACTCCGAGGCTAGTACTTCAACATCAGTCACCCCCGACGTTAGCGACAATGAGCCAGACCATTATCGATACTCTGACACCACTGACTCAGATCCGGAAAATGAACCTTTTGATGAAGAGCAGCACACACAAATCACAAAAGTGTGAACTCTTTTTAAACAAGAAAAAGGAAGAAATTATACAGCAGAAAAAAAGGAGAAAACTTGAATATAAACTCAAAAGAAGAACCTTTGTCCCTTCCCTCCCCCAGACGGCAATAGAATATCATCATGTCAAATGCCAATTTTAGGGGGAAAAAAAGATGAAATATCCTGACCAATATATTGTTTTGTTTTGTTTTTTTCTCTCTCTGGCACGACCATGAACCATGTGCGAGGTATTGACACTGTTGCCCCATGGGAAAAGGTGCTGTAGCTATAAAACTGTGTTTATATATATATACATACATATATGTATATACATATATACATGCATATATAACAAACTTTTTTGTGTCAAAGACAATGGAAAGAGTACCACAATCAGGAGATGGGAGTTGAAGTGTGGGAGAAGCTAGAATGATATACGAGGACTATGCTGCTCTTCTCCTGTCTAAACCAAGGCCAGTGCTGCAGTCACTTTGTTTCACTCCCTCTCTTCTCCTCTCATCTTTTACTCTCCCCCACCCTCCATCCTCTCCTCCTTCCTATATTCCTTTACTGTGAATGCTTCTTGTGCTCTTTGCAGGCTGTCTCACGTGACTTTTGGCCTTTGTGCAGTGCAAACTGCATGCGGGCAGTGGGTTGGGGGTGGGCGGGGGTTATAAAGAGGCTGTGATGATGTCTAAAGCATTGCCATTCCTGTTCCCACTGTGTATATGTTAAATTATGCAGAACAAGGCATCCCATGTAATTGTTAATGTTTTTTTTATCCTAAGATAATAAAAATATAATACACAAAACAGCAGGGAGACAAGTGTTTGCAATAATGTTGACACTACATTTCAAGGACAATGGTGAATTTGCATGTATTAGAATTGGCGTCCATCCCTAATAAATGTATGCAATGTTGTCTTTTTTTTTTTTTTTTTTGATAATGAAAGCAGCTTTGAGATGCGTCTTCTGCGTGGGGTTTCCCGCTGCTTTGAGTCATGCTCACAAAATTACATCACAGCTTTATGTAATAGAGCTGCTGTTTTCCGTTAATGAAGATCATGCAGAATGAAAATGAATTTCCAAAGTGAATTTTTGTCATCGGGCGTCGCGGCTAGTGCGGTCTTCTAACTTGACACGGCTGCTGTCAAATGAAGTCGTAATTTTAAATGACGGTACCCAGACCCTGTAATCTAAATCTTTAGCATGTGTGAGACGGGACTTTAGTGCAGAGCGCTGTCCCTGGTGAGAGGGGGGAGGGAAAAAAATGCTGTAAAGCAGGTTGTCGTTGGAGCTGTGTTAACAGTAACTTCCTGCTTTAAAGGTCAGTGCTGCAAATAGCGAGTGGGACCTGAGTTAGGGAAGTGATGGAACGATTGTTGTTAGAAGTTCAACTGATGGCGAAAAGCCCACTTTAAACAAATAACACTGAGTGGAACCAGGGAGCTGCGAGCATCTAATGGCAGTGTAGTGGTGAGGAAAAAGCAGAAATTGGTTGATTATATTTGGAAACATTGCTGCCGATTGGAGTTTGTGCAACCTCGCTTTCGTGGTTTTTACATTTTTGCCAAGTACCAGTAGATTTTTCTGAGAAGCAAACTGACCTCTGAACCTTAATAAAAACATTAACATTTATGAGCCAAAGCAGCCCGACTTCATACCAGAGTATCAGCGCTGCATGTGGAGTGGCTTCTACTGCTTAATAAAGGCGTTCTCCATATGAAATGAGCAGAGGAAGGAAAGGCTGCCAGCCCAGGAGGGAGGTGTGCGAGGCCTCTGGTAGTCGAGCCTGCTCTGCTTGCAGGCTTGTGTGGTTCCCCAAATGAAAGGGTAATAGGATTAACAAGCATGTTGCTGTGATAGCAGTGCAGAAAGTGGCAAGACCCTGGCTAAAGCTTGGCCCAAAGTCTCCTGATAATAAAATAAAGTATGAATTAAACATATATATTTTAAAAATTGTTCCACCCCCGGGGGCTGGCAGTCGCATAATCCCCTTCTGCTCTATTAAGACTCAGTGCCCGGCTCTTTCGTGTTGATAGAGACATCAAAGCCAACCAGCGCAGCGTCAAATGAGACAGGCAGCAGTCGCAGGGGCCCAACTGTAATTGGCTGAGCCGAGAAGGAGGGAGAGACTCTGGTAGATTAATAATGAATGTGCTGTGCTGGGCTGAGAGACCAGAGAGATGCCTCAGCTCTCCACAGGCACACAAGACTGAAGCGAACCAAGAGCCGTGACTTCAGCCGAGTTTGAGAGTCCAGCTCTTTGCTTCTGATTGCTACTCTCATCACTTAAACACTCCAGAAACTGCACCTGAAATATGAATCGAAATGTATTGCCTCATTTGAATGTCTTGAGGGCTGGCTCCTCAGAAAAAATGTTTGATTTCCCCCACCATTACCATCTCTCAAGAGGTGAGGCACCAATGGAGAAGCAGGAGATTTGGAGGAATGTTTGCTTTGCATAACGTGAATGTGAATTTTCCTTCCGACATGTGGATTAAACAGTACATTATACATCCAGCAGAACAAAGATGGAAGATGATACAGCGTTTGCGGATATGATGTGGAAAAACGGCCAAGCCGTGGACAGCAGGTGTTGGTTTGTTACAGTTAGAATCAGCTGGTAAAGACTCCCAAAGTTGGATAACTAGCCATATTGATGGATGTGTTTATGCTTATCCTGAACCTAAGACTAATTAATTAAGAATAATTAAGAGATCTGTACACCTTGGTGCTAATTTTTCCAGTTGGTCACTTCCAGTATTGCAATGAAAATAGAAATCCCAGCTGCCCAAAAAATATTTGTCTCACATACCAGAGAAAA
>NW_024582368.1:3170540-3181676 GCF_018398535.1 Haplochromis burtoni
AGGTGCCTTCCTTTTACCTCGAAGCAATCTGCCCGTTCCCCTGCGACCTCTGAAATCAACAAGGCATTTTCATTCATTTCAGAGAACTGCCATTCACGGAATATTTCCTCTTTTTTGGACCATTTTCTGTAAAATCTAGAGATGGTTGTGTGGGAAAATCCCAGCAGATCAGTGGTTTCTGAAATACTCATACCAGCACAGCTGGCGTCACTGACAATGCCACCTTAAATCATCTCTCTTCTCCATTCTGATGCTTGGTTTAAACTTCAGCCGGTCGTATTAACGATGTCTGCCTGCTGTTGCTGCCATGTGAGTCCCTGATTAGATATTTGCGATAACAAGCAGTTGAACAGATGTACCTAATTTATATTTTACTTCCTAGATTAGATAATTAGTGACTAATTAAGGAATTCATTCAGTGAACTTTCCTCTTCAGTACACATTTTGACCAATAAAAATGGTGTACAATGGTGAATAAAAATGCTACAGGAGGACCTAAAGAGAAAAGTGGGGAAAACAGCTTAAATCTCCGGGAGCTCTTGTGATAGACCCCAGAACCTGCAAAATGATCACCAGGTGAATACTTCTGCACCGAGATGTGTCTAAATGATGATACTGAATCAGAATTATATGTTCATGAACCTTTTGGGTTTTTTTCAGGCTGTCACAATATTGACTCAATAAGACCGTGCATTATGTCTTTCTTTTTTTTAATTGACATTTAATTATATTTATTTTGTGGCATGTATGGCCTTCCACAGTCTAAGCCTCTAACTACTGTGAAAAAAGGGGGAGGTAAAGAAGCTAACACCAAAATACAGAGATTTAAGCATAGTATTATGATGAAATGACAGAGGGGAGGGTGGGGGTCAGTTTGGCCTACAAAGAGAAGTTAAGTCCAAGCTGGTAACCCCATTTCCCTTCCATCTGTTGGTAGCAGTTGTAGAGCATGGCTGCACTCACCAGGACCTGGCAACCCATCCCCCAAGCCCTCTTTCTCTGGCTGACTGCACAGCTGTGTTGCGTTTGGATTAGACCAAGAATAAAACAGGAAGTAGAAATTAAACAAAAGCTTAAACACACACTCACTCACACACACACACACACACACACACAGGCGCTGTAAGTTACCAAAGACTCAGCAGCAGCACGAGTGACAGGCTATGGAAAGAATACACATACTCACACGTGTGGACCATCACAATCTCAAATACACACACACACACACACATATACATATATGTGTGTGTGTATATATGTATATTTATATGTACACAATGACTGCAGTGTGAAAAGGTCACACACTGCCTCCAACAAACTAACATGAGCCCAGGCCAGACCACAAGCTCATGCTCACACCTATGGTCTGTCTGCATCCTTATTGCCTCTTCGTGGTGGTCTGCTGTGAGTCGAAACTCCCCCAAATCTATCCTGTAAGTGCCAATATCAAAGTATTTTTTTCTTTCTCATGAGATGACACGTAAACAATATAAGCCCACATACATCGCGCAAATGGGTACGAATGAGATAAAGACAACATAAGTTGCTCCGATTACTTATGCATTCACTCTGATTATTATTCGAGCTGGCTCCCTTCTCCCATTTTTTTTAATTAATCCGCCACATTAAAGCTGGAATCCCATCCAGCTTTTCTTTGAAAGGAGATTAAGACAAATATCACAACAGACACTGCATTCGTCAGCATATGATTAAACCTATATTGTCCTTTTTACTCGTTCAAAGTAGGGAAAGGGCCTTCCGAACACCATAAAACTCAATATATTTTTTTGTCATTATTTCTCTCGTTTGTGAACTTCTGCCGTCTCACTTTCAGCAAATCCTGTGCCTGGTTTCTCTTTTTTTGTTTCTTCTTGTGAATGCCCCAAAATAGCCCCTCCGATAGCACACAGGAACTATGGTGAATGAGGAAGTGGAATTAGGAAGAAGAAGGAGACGTTTGGAAACATGTAGCTGTAGGAACGTATGGAGCAGCACGACTTAGCAGGAAACAGTGAAATCCATTAAAGTGCTTCTCGTCATGAGTTTGGACCAGCTGTTAATGAATATACGGTAAATGTTTTCAGATGTAATTTTTACTGTCAAGACCTGAGTCACCTAATGAGTCACACGAGCCCTGCTCTTGTGTGTCTGTGTGTGTCTGAGGGAGAGTTTTTGTTGACATGGATGTGCCAGCAAGCTTTGTTAGCCTGTGTGTGTGTGTGTCTGTTTATGTGCGTCTTCATGAATAAGAGAAGCACATGGAAACACTTACTGTATTGCTGTCGCCACTGACCCCTCCCCCTTCCTTAAGATGCATACACACTCACACACACACTCATACTTATTTCTTCTGTGATCAATGAAGAGCACACATGTGTCCAGTGTACTGAATGAGAGTCAACATTCATAGCCTGCAGCAGAAAAAAAACATGAAAGGAAGCGTATCAGCTTTACCATGAGCTACACACACACACAAATCCCTGCAACAGGAACTTGCATTGTGTGTCACTTAGGAACCCAGCAGTGAAAAGTGCTCGCGCTGCAGGGCTTCTTCATATATCTGTGTGAATTTGTGCATGTGAAACTGTGCGTTCGTACGCCAGAGTATATGCATATATCAAACTTTACTTTGACAGGCTCTGTTCTCTACCTGACTTTTACCCTGAAATCTTAGAGCAGGCGTAATCCTTCCCCCGAGCCTCATCCTTGCTCTTTTCTCTCTCTCCATCTAGTGTCATCAGGAGGGTAATATGAGGCATATGGCTGCTGATGACAGTCCCTAATCCTCACGCTGATAACTGATAGTTACTCGCACGCTCCTCATCCCCATCTCATCCTTATACACCAAGAACAAGGGAGGGAGATGCAAGCACGTCTGCCGATACTCTTTGCTCAGCCTCACCGTCTCTCCACTCTGTGTCTCTCCCAGCTGAGAGTCATTATCTGAAATGACTGATGTGAGAAGGGCTGATGGACAAGAGCGATATTAGTGTTTGTGCTGGAGAGTGAAAGTTGGAAATGGTGCTTCAGAGTTCAGACTTTCGGAGTTCCAGAGAAGAGAAACTGCTTCACGGTACATGAGATATGCGGGGGAGGGGGTATGTAAATACTGTACATCTTGACAGGTTGTAATGATGTAGTGGAAACCCTGACACCCACAAGCTCTAATAGTTTGTAAAGGTCTCTCGATAATAAACACACTCTCTACAAACACAGATGTATATGAATATGCAAAATCTTTAGGGAAAGGACCGTAAACTTTCTGGTTTCCATTGCCGAACGGTGATCACTCATCTTCCAGCTGGCTGCATCTGCACACAGGTAAACAGTCCATGTGCAGAGCACTGGCTCTATTACAGTGTCAAAACCTCAAGCTATGTTTTGACAACATTAACAACTGCACTGTAAGCATGCACCAAACAGGAAATCTGGGCCCAGATTTTTTTAATCCATTTTCTGGATATGCACTGGCTACAATGAAATCCCCAAACAGTAGTTGGTGCCAACAATGGCCATCAGATGATAGCCAATGGCGTATTAGGCTGCTAAAAAAATGTTTAATTAGATATTAATGATGCAAATTATAAAACCAGCAAACTGTCCCACTGCAAGACAGATGCAGAATTAGTGGTTACCCCCACTTCCACACTTGATTTTTGTCTTCATTGGTTCTGTAGCGTAGCAGTTTACAAAGTCAGTCTCTATAGACTTCCATGTTAAAATGGCCAACTCCATGGCATTAAAAAGCATTTTTACAGCCTGGCAGAAAATATAGCTTTCACATCTATGGATAACTTTCCCCTTTATAACAATACTGAGTGGGGTCAAATAAATGCTATAACTCATTCACCTGGTTGGTTATGCTAGGAGCATGACCACATTAACTGGCAGCTGATCAGTAAAATCAGTGTCTGCTAAGCCTCACCTTCACTACTTCCAATCATTAAACTGCACCTCTTCCCTGTGTGTGCCTTTTGGAGCATTTTTAATAATCTGACTAATATTACAGCTTCATCTGAGGTATAGACCATCACAGAAGTTGGTGCTTCAGTTTTGATCAATTAAATTCTAGTGATGATGATGTAATGATAGTTAAACTTACTTAAGTATACTTTCTATACTCGGACAGCAAAAAACAAATCTCCATGTGTGGTGTATGTACCCTCCATCCCCCATCTAACCCCCAAGTGTGAGGTGAACTTGGTGGTGTGTTTTGGATCATTGTCCTGCTGCAGTACCCAAATGCGCTTAAGTTTCTGGGCACAAAATGATGGAGAAACAGTCCTCTTCAGGATTTTCTGGTAGTGAGCAGAATTCATGGTTAGTCCTCCAGATCCTGAAGCAGCAAAGCAGCCCCAGACAATGACACCACCACCACCATGTTTGACTGTTGGTATGATGTTCTTTTCTAAATGCTGTGTTAGTTTTACACAAGATGTAACGGGATGCTAGCCATTTAAAAAGTTAAACTTGTATCTCCACAGTCCACAGAAAATTTTCTCAAAAGTTTCAGTGATTATCAAGATGCTTTAGTAAAAATATTTCCTTGGAATGTGAAACATGTACTGGTAAGTGGGGCAATTGTGTAAAAAAAATAAATAAATTTTTCTAAAAGTTTTTAGATAAAAAAATAACAAAAAATAACATCCCATTTAATATCAGCGTCAATTATCGGTGAACCTTACTACCCAAGCTGTGATTTCATGCAGATATGGTTTAAAATGCCAAAAGTAACACTTCAAAGCATGATCCAGTCCATGTATGCTAAAAGGACAGCCATAAACATAAGAAAGTGGTCACAGCACCACACAGAAAGCCAGTTTCCTTTTAGACGATGGTATCGGTGGTTGTTTTTCAGAACATCTTTTACAGCGGCAAATATCTTGTGTAAACCAAAAGTTCCCTTTTTCTAATCTGTTGCAGCTTGGTATGCATTTATTTAAACGTTCTGACATACCTGTAAACTACTCGCCTGCCAGTGTTTACGAGGGAAGTTATTTTCATCGTATTGGATGATACCTCTAGAGGAGCCGTGAGCAATGGAAATTTCTAGTGTGAGTGTGTGTGTGTACGTGCTTGTATGTACAAACAAGTGACATACTTTCTGGAGGCCTAGTGGGTGTCAGTCACGGGAGTGGGTTAAGCGTGGTCCATCCTCTCATTTAGAGTCTGCCAGTCAGCCAGCTACTCAACCAGCCCTGAAACCAGCAAGCCAGAGCTTTTTAAAGGGTCTGTGATTTGACAGAATCCCGTGGGGGGAGATGCAGGGGATTAGGATTAGCAGCTGTTTCCCCTCAAACAGTAGAGAAGATACGCTATAGCTACGCCACGCTGATGGCAAATTAATAGATGAATAGAACATGCGTGCGTCGTCTCAGATAAAGTGCTAAAGCTCCTCGCTTCATAAATAGTGTGGAAGGTGTCCTTTTTTTGAACCCGACCGTGTGGATCTGCTGTCTCACACACACACTCAGTGAGTAGCAGGGAGGGAAGCAAAGGCATATTGTGGCCGTGAGAAAGGTTTAAAACATCATCACTTTAATCTGGGAGCACAAAGCCAGCTACAGATTATACTTCTGCCTCTCAAACGATTCTGCAGCAGATCCGGTTTAGATGACCCCCGCTAACACCCTCAGAGACAGGGGCTTTTAACCCCAAACAAACACTGATAGCGTGGCAGCCATCAAATGAGAACACACACCAAGCACACACACACATCATCCACATCTATGGCATGTGCATTGGCTGTACCCATCCACAGCTTCCAGAGACAACACACATAGTACATACTGAGGGCTGCGCACAATGATAAATAAACACACAGGCTTATGCCAGTTCCACTTGCATTCATTTCAGGCTATTAAGCAAGACAGGAAACTGTTGCATATCTATAAGGTAAAAATGACACAACTGCTGGTGTGAAGAGAAAGACACACAATGTGGCTTTCCCGTAGACCACAAACACTACCTGAAGTAAGAATGGCACTGCTGTAACATTATGCATGCATGTGCAAACTGAGTAGGTCATTTTGGATGTTTGTTACATGCTGACACACACGATTTCTTACTCAATTTCTTTTCAACTTGAGCACCAACCACACAATTAGCTCCCTGGAAGTTAATGACTGGTCTTCTCCATTGCTTTTGAAAACACCAGAAGGCCAAGAAATCAAATTTTCCCTGCATATTTGTCCAAATATTGAACTATTTCAGCTCACAAGATTGGCATGCTCTGTATAATTTACAATATTTTTTCTTCTTAAAAAGCCACCTCATTCATGTTTAATGGGAAATATGCATTATTGAAGTCGTATCTACACTGAACTGGAGGTTAACCTTTGCTAACGAGAGACAGATGCAGCGCAAGTGGGAATGGAGAGAGGGAGAGAGCGAGATACGAGAGAGGAAAAGGACATAAAAGTGGAGTAAATTTGACGGCGGTTCACCACAATACACTGGAGACATGAGGGATGAGTCAGAGAGAAGATGGCCGTGTCAAAGAAAATTACAAAAACAGAAGAAACAAAGGGGGATTTTAATGCACAAGTAGCATTCTGTTTGAACTTGGCCCTTGATTTTGAACCCGGAGAACAAAGTTATGACGATGTAATCGTATCTGAGTCAGAGACAGCTTTTTTCTTTTGCTCAGCGCTTCAGTGGGGCTTAAACTAATTGGTTTGAACCTCTTCCTCTTGTATTTAGTCCATCTGTGTCTTCATGTACACCAGACCTACCAGATTTTTTTTTCACACTTTACAATTGCAAAGCAACCCGCTGAAACCACATGATCAAGAATGTCCCCACGCCCTTAAATAACGGTTACATGCCCGTGTATGTGTGTGTGTACGTGTGTGTGAAAGAAAGAGAGAAAGAGGTAAAGAGGTAAAGAGAGAAAGAGAGTGAGAGCACGCCCTGATGTTTCCTGTCTCCAAATAAAGCTTACACGTTCACATGCATGCATGCATGCATGCAGCAGTATAATGCATGTGTGTGCACAAGCGAACCTATCAGAAAGAGCCTTTTTTTCCACGAGGAAAACAGGCGATATGAAAATCAGCTGCAAGCTGCTGTGCTCATTGTGTTAAACCACCAACATGTTTAATAAATGTCAGTACAATGAAATAGATCAAGGCCGCAGAGTCACCGAGACCACGTATGACACTGCCAATTCCAGGTGGGTGGGTTTAAATCAAGATAAGATGACACATCGTGCAGCCATTTGTTCTGCAACACGGAAACTTTTTTTCTCTTGTTTCCAAATTTAATGGAACACATGACACTAGTGATGGCTTACATGACCTGACGCAATGGCGGAGATGTAAACACACAATTTCGGTGTCACAATAAACGCTATACCACGTGCTGGATGAGTTCAACCGTGACAAGAGACTTCCATCAGATAGAAAACTGACAAATTGCTGAGGTTTCATGTCTGTTCACTTCCTCTGTGATTTCTCGAGAGAGAGAGAAAAAGATGGTGTGGGGTGGGGTAGGGTGGGAGGACGGAGGCAAAGAGAAAGTGTGAGTGTTTGTGTGCATGTATGAGTGCGGCCCTATCTGTACTCGAACACTCACCACTACCACAAATAAGTGAGCGTGATTCATCACTTCCTTCCTATTAAGCATGAATAGTGTGAGAGCAGAGGGTGTAAACTAAAAACCACAGTTCAGAGCACTGGTCTCTCCACCTTTTCGCATGCATGCATGCTTGTAAGCGTTGAGCACAGCGCTCTGTGGACAGCTGGACTTGTTGTGTTACTGCACGCCTCCACCCACTGCATCACACCTGACTTTTACTCACACTTAAATCCAATCTGAGAACCTGCAGCAAGGCGGCTCTTCTGATCATCAAGTTTAGTTTCTTTCTATGATAAAGTGTGAAGCTTTGTGTGTTTGCACGTGTGTGTGTGTGTGTGTGTGTGTGTGTGTGTGTGTGTGTGTGTGTGTATCTGTGCGCAGTGTGTGCTGCGTTTGAGATGGCCTCCAAAAAAAGCTCTGCTCTCGACCTCTGGTGCCATCTGCCAGTGACAGGGCAGAAATGCAAATCAGATACAGTCAGATAATACACCAGGCTCACTCCTTCCATTAGAGCAGCCTACAGAAATAAACTAGGTCAGACATACCAGCAGCCAGCTGTGTGTGTGTGTGTGTGTGTGTGTGTGTGTGTGTGTGTGTGTGTGTGTGTGTGTGTGTGTGTGTGTGTGTGTAATAAGGCACATGCGCCTCTCTTTGTGTGGGGGAGACAGCTAAGTGTGTGTGTGTGTGTTGGGGGGATGGGTTTTTTTAGCATCGAGGGTGCATGATATTCTTACTTATGATATTGCACACTTAACAGTCAAACGTCACATACAGACATACAGCATCTCATCCAGTCAGCACTCCTTTTTAAGATTTCAGACTGAGGAGCACTTCTAGGCTGTGTGACAGGGCAAAGGAGCTGGGTGACAAATACAGGCTCTTATCTGAGGCTGAAATTAGACCACAGCCAGAGCGCAACTGATAGGGAGCGTATCAAACTCTCGAAAACGAACCTCCCGGGAGGGTGATGCAACGCAGTGGCAACGCTGGCGTAATGCAGACAGATGCGTCCTCCTCTCTCCTATCGCTGCGACGCCTCTGAATTATGAATGAGGCCCCATGCACCTCTTCGGTGCAAAAGGCTTCGTGTCTTCGTGCTCACAGTTTACCGTTTGTTTTTTCTAATGCCTTACGCTCATGCGCACCGTGTTAGCTGTGCTAAAAAAATCTTAAATAAAGGTTAACGCAGTGTTTGAGAGGCGTTTTTTTTTAATCCCCTTTGTCTGAGTGTAGTCACACTGTGCACAAAGCAGATGGCTGATATGTGCTGAGCTAAGACAATTAGATTGTCTGGTATTGCATTCGAGGAGCTGAACTGATATATGCTTTAGAAGGATACAGCAATTTTCTTTCCTTCTTTCTTTTTCTTGAAAATACACATTTGTAGCATCAGAAATCCATTTGCTAATAAGGCCAGTTACATGTAAATCTTAGCTTAATTACCCCAAATACTCGCTCGCTGTAGACGTCTATAAATGCAGCCGATCACAAGTTTTAGATCTGCTACAGTCAAGTTTCTTTTCCTCTTTCTAATATGATAAACATGGAGCAATATGAGCTGAATAATAAATGACTGCATGCCTTTCAGAATCATTTCAAACACGGGCCTTCTATTTATAGATGCTCAAACATTTCCTTCTCCAGCTAACTTTCTCTGTTTTCTTTCTTCCTTCAACTGATTTCAAGCACAGATTGTAAGTTCGGTCACAAGGGAGGGTCAATGATTCTCATTTCCTGCAGTTTGGTCCTCTTTAACAAAATGACTCTCCACTCCCTGAATTCTCTGAAGTTCCTCTGAGATATCTGCAGCTGCCTTTGTGTGTCTCTGTGTTTGTGTACACGAGTCTGCAACTGCTTCCCCTGTAGTTCACGATGTGCATGTGTCAGGGGTCTGTAGGCATGTGAGCGTGGTGCTCGCAAAGGACAAAAAAGGTGACATGAGATGAGGAAGGTTAATATTTTCCAGGATATAGGGTGGGAGGTGATAGACTGGTGTGTTCATGCAGTGTGGGCAGTGTGTGTTTCATAACACATTTATCTGTACTTTCTGCGTGGGTGAAGAAGAAAAGTTTCATGTATGAATATGTTCTCAGAAAGTGGATTATTTTCTCTGAAGTGAATGAGATACATGAGGTTTGTTCGCTGTTTGTATTTATTAAACTATCTGAAAGGGTTGTAAAAGAGCGCACACGTGGGAGAACATCAGGTGAAAGGCCGGGGTCAAAAATGGCTTGGTTGCTGCAATCAATAAAAGATGTCTTATCAGTATAAGAAAAAAACAACAACAACAACAAAAAACTGATCTCTGTTGCTGTATACAGATTTGATGCATGAACACTACAGGTCACAAAGTTATTTACATCTCCATTTTTTCAGTTACTTAAATGCATGTTCTGTAATGTCTCTGTGTCTTTATTAGGTATACCTCAACCACTCATTAGACAGCCATGAGTATTTCAGAAACTGCTCATCTGCTGGGACTTTCTCACAACCATCTCCGAGGTTTACAGAAAATGGTCCAAAAAATGAATCTGATGCAGAAGCGCTCCAAAGCTGCATTCTATGTGAGGACCACCAGATGGCGATAACTATGATTGCAAAAAGACTTCCGGTCCTGTAAATGTCTGTGGGAAAACAGCTTTGTGACTTGACCTCTGTAAACCCTTTCCTGCTGATCCCATGAGCTTAGTCACTCATTTTGAGTCATACTGAATACAGTGAATAAGTTTTGCAAATCTTGGTCATGTCATCATACTATCATGTTCGTATGTTGCTTATACTCAACAAGACATGTGGACCAGTCTTCATGAAACATTGCACAAACATTGCCTGTATGGCATAGACGAATATTTTATACAAATCACACAATTGTATATATATTTGTACATTTGGTACTTCAATATAGCCCCAAATGGAATGTCAGATTAGAATGGTGTGTTACAAAATCTCATAGCATTGTACTAGAATGATTATACTATATGTATATAGCATATGTGTACATATACATACATGTATGTATGTATGTTTGTATGTTTGTATGTTCCTTGGAGGTTTGTTGGTGTTTCAAAACAGACGACAAAATCACACATTGGCTAATGAGCAGTCATTAGCTAGTGGGTCTGCAGTTTCACAGTCAGACCCACCCTTCCTTGTCAGATTTTTTTTCTCTGTTGCACTGTCTATAGCTACAACCAAGGTATGCAGAAGAGCATCTATCAATGCTCAACACACTGAACGTATGTGTCACTCCTGTCAGCTGAGAAGAGAGAACTGAAGCTAAAGTTTGCACAGGCTCATCAAAACTGGACAACAGAGCATCGACAAAAATGTTGCCTGGTCTGATGAGTCTTAAATGCAGAATTTGTTGTAAAGTACAGATACATCAGGACTTGCAGTTCAGACTATGGGGTTTTCTATGGAGGATTATTAGCGACCATTTCCATCCCTTTATAGTTGTTTCCAGTGTTGGGTAAGTTACTTTAAAATAGTAACTTAGTTACATTACTAGTTACTTCTCTCAAAAGTAACTCAGTTACTTCAAGTTACTCGTTACTTTCA
>NW_024582368.1:3181701-3202089 GCF_018398535.1 Haplochromis burtoni
AGAGAGATGAATACATAGTTAATGTCTGTTATTTAAGTGCACAAAAAAGTCCTTTTTTTGTTTGCTTGGTTTGCAGATGTGATAAATATATACACACACAGACCCAGTGCAATGTGTGCTGCATAGTCAAACCTTAAAAAGTGACTCTTGAAGGGCTGTGACAGGATATGGACGTCACACAAGTTAGATTTGAAAACAATCAGCTTCCTAGGCTGCGAGTCTGGAGGATAAGTAAGTGGATGAGCTGGTTGCGGTCTTCTTGGCACAGATGCATATAATTTTGGTGCTTTGTCCTGTGTCTTGTGTGGGCTTAATGCTTAATGCAATAATAGCACACAAAGCTGTTACCAACAGGCCACAATGTGAGCATTGCTCTGCTGCGTTCTGCTTTACTACAACAAAACCAAATAGCTGCAAAACCGCCACCAGAGAGCTGCTGCTCGTACATTTCTGCTCCGTGGAGCAGCATTATCATCCGCAGCCAATGTGTTCCGCCTCCCATCGCCCCCGGGTCATGTGCAGAATAAGGCAGTGTAGTAGCTCCACTGAGATGGAGGAAAGGAACAAAAATAAAATAAAGTAAGACAATGTTTTTGTTGTTTTAAAGAGGCTGCTGGAAGGGGCCGTGTTGCAAAGCATCCCTAGGGACACAGAAGAAACGGTAAGGAGATGATTCAGGGGAGGCGGCAGGTAACAGTTCGTCTCCCACTCATGCAGCTTCACGTATGCTGAAGTTCATTAATGGTGTGCATTTCATAGATTTAGCTAACTTTAGTCACAATGCCCTGGGTCTTTTTTTAGAAACTGGGTCACATCAATGTAAACTCAGAATAACAAGCAAAGCAACAAGTTTTGTTTTGTGGGTTTTTTTTTTCCAGAAATTGTTTTGCATGCATGTCAGTGCTGCAATCGGCTCTGAAGCTGACACGTCTCCTTTTAAGTGCACTATGCATTTGTTTATTTCAATTTTCATGCGATGTTGTGGCAGAGCGCTTCCTATTTCTTTTTAACTTCCTTGAAGTTGAACTTCTTTAAATTTAGCTGCAGAGCATCTTTTTTGTTTATAGAGCTGGCGCTTTTAGGCCTACAGGTGGTAATCATAATCTACAAATGCACTGGGACTGAATACCAAATCCATATTGGCTTTGCTTTTTAAATTCAGAGAAGCTATACTGCAGCAGCTTTGACATTTAAGCATAACTGCCATGCTAGTTTTCCCCTTTTGTGTCTCGAAGAGACTTTATTTTAAACTTTGGGGAAGGAATGCACAAATTTAAAGTTATATTTAGGGGTTAAAACCAGGTATGAATATGCTTTTTGGACATATCTTGAATGAGAAGTCCACAGCAAGTATTTAGAGTATTTTGGGTAAGTAAGCTAAGATTCACATGTAACTGGTCTTATTAGAAAATGGATTTCAGATGCTACAATGTGGAGATAAAATGTGCTTTTGACTTTGCCCAGTGTAGCAGTAATCAGGACTGGGAGGACAACCCTGATGCTTCTTCACACACAGAACAGGAAGAGAATCACGCTGCTCTTCAACTACAGGAAATACCCTCTGTGCCGATGACGCAGGTCTCAGGGGAAAGCTCAGCAAATTCTGTAGAGGTGAAGCAAACTGTAAACTGTGTAAGTGCAAGGCTGCCTGTGCAAAGCTGTGCAACATATTTCAGCATGGACACACAACACACACACACATTACACACACACACACACACACACACACACACACACACACACACACACACACACACACAAACGCACGCATTGAGATACATTATTTATTTAAGTTCTATCTTGCGTTGTATGTTAAAACTATGGCATACAATTAAGTTTGACTTAGTTGTCAAACACAACTACAGGATATGCCTTTCTCTCCCTCAGCACCAGCTTACACACATGCACGCAAACTAGATGAAAGGACGTAAATCTGTAAAGCTGCCACTAGATGATAAGTCTGAGCAGCGAGATTTCCCCCAGCAACACGTCCAGCGGTCTGCCTAATTAGAGCCGAGTGTATCTGTGGGCAACGGAGTCTGTATCTGCAAATGTAAAGGGGATTTGGCCGGGAGCATTCATTCACTCGGCTGTCTGGTGGGAAGACAATGGTGAGGGCTGCAGATTGGATTTCTTGTTTCCAGAGGAAAAAAAGAATAATGCCGGTTGAATATCCCATAGAGATGGATTTATTGGGAGTGCTGGTATTGGAAAAATCCGGTTAGGGACTTAATCAAAACAGAGCAGCAACAGCAGCAGAGACTAAGCTGAGCCTGTAGGCCAGGCCAAACTGAAGCCAGCCCTGCATATCCTGTCCTTTACCTGTCCTCTCTGTCCTCAGAGTGGGTCCACTCCACTCATTTATCCTTTGTCTGAGCCATTATATGAAAGGGCGTCCTCCCTTCCTGTCCTCAAGGATAAGCCCTCCCTCATTTCTGCGTGTGACCTCATGCAGAATATACGAACATTTTTCTGTCTGTGTGCAGAGTTTTGCTGTGAAACTCCAAATCAGGGATACCTAGACCTCAAGAGTTACTTAAGCACTAATCAGGAATAAAACAGAACACATAGAATATGGATATATTACATCAAATGTAAGGCACAAACACAATAAAACTATACAACAGTGTCCAATGATGTTTAAGCTTATTTGGTACATGAAGGTTGTGTAAGTGAAGTTTTTAAGTTCATTTATTTAATGGTTCTTTGGGTACACAACAAAATAGATGAAGAAATATTAACCTCCTAGAACCTGGCGTCCACATGTGTGGACATCACATTTTGGGTCGTCTAGACCAAAATACTTAATTTTGCTCTACAAGGGCCTGATATCCCCTTATGAGGACATTATACTGCCACTGTTCTATCAAAGACATCCTCATATGTGGATCTCATTTTTCTCAGAAACAAAACTCAGGTAAAAATAAAATAAAATCTGGTAATTCTTTGTTTTTACGTTCATCTCGTCCCAATCAGCCCAAATAGCAAAGAGAAATTAAAAATGCATGCCGTGAAAGAGTTCGGGTCTTAGGAGGTTTAGCTAAACAATTTGACTTTCATTAACAGAATCCCAGCTGCTGGCTGCACAATCATTTCATTTTATTATTTTAATACATGGATGTTTATGCATTTCAATCAGAAGTCAGTGGTATGTATCGAATTACAGGATGCATAACCAGTCAAATGTTTTACTACACATCAATGACTCCTTTTTTTATTTATTCAATAAAATATAAGAATCTTTAGTTGAGGTCATAAAAGTAAGTAATAGACCAAGGGGGGGGAAAAGAAATATACAGGTTTCCCACGACAACGGAAACAAGCTTTGAAATTTAATGCCAACGATCGATACAGATGCCTCAACTTACAAACCTAATGTTTGTGCAAAAGCGACATCTTGTTATCAGAACCTTTAAAGTATTATTGAGAGAAGAAGTCAGGGAGTAGTATTCTCAGAAACAATGAGTAACAATGCCAGGTTAACTTATTTCCTCCTATAGCTATAAGATAATGACCAAAAGCATTAGAAGGAGAGAACTAGGTGATTGGCTTCAAATAATGGAAGTTTCCAGACTAAAATCTCACTGAGATGCTTTGAGATGAAGTGGATAGCAGAGAGAAAGCAAAGTAACCAAAGTGCCACACATTTCTGCAACACTGTTTGGACAAATGTTTCAACCAAAGTTTCGTTTAATGTAGGAAGAATGTCATAAGTGTGCTCATCAGGTTTTCACATTGAATCTAGGATTTAAAATTTAATTACTTATTTTTAATTTGTACTCACACTGGCACTCACCGGCCACATTACTACATACACCTTACTAATACCACGTTGGATCCCTTTGACCTTCTTTATGATTTAGGATTCGTGTAGATTTTGGCTCATATTCAGTTTCAGCGTTCAAGAAACCAGTTTGAGATGAGCTTTGTGACGTGGTATGTCTTCTTGTTGGAAACAACCAGTGTTGGGACTAACGCGTTATTAAGTAACGCGTTACAGTAACTACGTTATTATTGTGGTAACGAGCACGGTAACTAGTTATTATGCCAAAACCAGGAACGCGTTACTCGTTACTGGGATTTAGATAGGCTCGTTATTCGTTACTTCGTGTGGTGGCTATCGCGGAGCTTCCACAGATTCAGTAACATTAGCAAGTGGTGGAGGCCAGCAGGTGGATGAAGGAAAAGGGACGCAGAAGGAAAAGAGACCCGAGGCGGCCGCCGGTCCAAGTGTGAATTGAACTTCAGGTAAGAAGTTATGACCTGCAGTCTCTCTGGGTCAGATATAAACCAAGTTTAGGTGGAGTTTATTTTCGTTATTCTGACTTTTTCCGTACTGCGTGCTAGCTAGCATGACGGAGTTTCTATACAGCTGGGTGGTGCTATGAAGTTAATGATGTTGAACTTTATTTTGTTCATAAGTTATTAGAGTTGCCAACCGTCCCGCCTGGTATTCAGAGAAAATATTACGCGTTTCTTATTGAGGTGAAAAGGAACAGTTTGTCCCGTAATTCAGCTACAATGAAAAAGGCACAAAGCTGGAGTTATTCTGTGTCTTTGCTGCACAGCTGCCTCTTCTTCTCTCATTCTCTCCCCCTCCCTCTCCCGTTTCTACTTCAATCATGAAACTGATCAATGATCAGCTGATCGGCTCTCTTGTTTGTTTATCGCTCACTTTGCGCCGAAAGAGGAAACCAGCGGATGTCGCGCTAAACAACAGCAGCACGTTTAAGCTTGATCAGCTGTTGTTAGAATTTATTTAATATTAATTTCTAGTATCAGCTGATGTTTGCTGGAGCCACAGCTGAAAAAAGCTGCTGGTCATGATATGGTTTGGTTATGTGGTGAGAGGGAAACATGAAGATGAAACCAGGAGATGTCCTTACTGGATCATCAGAGCTGAACAGGTGATGGAGAAACAGGTTTACCTTTTAGGTGACATGAATGAGTTGAAGGGAAGTTATGAACTGTTTCTGAGAGACAAATAACACCAGGATCCTTTTTTAGGTAGCTGACAGCTGGTAACTGTGCAGGGGCGGGTCTAGCAAAGTGTTGCCAGGGGGGCCAGGTAGGGCATTAACAGGGAAAGGGGGGCACAAAGAAATACTTTTCTTTCTTATTCTCATTTAAAATGTCTAGCTTTTAAAAAATAATTATCTGAATCTTACAACAAACGATTGATAGATTGATGCATATATACCATCAAAACAGTGTACATCACTGTCACAACAGCGTTTATTTTCATTCAAAGGCTTTATGATTTTTCCTATAATGGCGGCCGGTCTCTAGTCAAAATGCCCAGGACGATTTTTTTGTCCCAGTCCAGCTCTGTATGCAGCTCATCTTGCAGTCTGGTGTTACCTACATCTTCCTATTCAGAAGGCAGAATTTCCGAGTTCTGAGTACAATCGAAAGCACCACGACTGCAGTTTTTGTGTTGGATGTAAAAGGCGCACATGACGCTGTGACGTAGGCTAGAATCATGGCAGCAGTCAATGACGGTCCAGGCGTGGGATTTCTCTCGTGGAAATATGCACATTATCTTTTCCTTTCTATTGGTAGGTGGCACAGTGCACTTGTGGCAAGTAAGCAAGCTAGAAGACTGGCAAAGTTATGGAAGAAACACATTAACAAGAGAATTCTGAGTAAAACCAAAGTTACTTTCCCTAGTAACTAGTTACTTTTTTGGCATAATAACTAGTTACCGTGCTCGTTACCACAATAATAACGTAGTTACTGTAACGCGTTACTTAATAACGCATTAGTCCCAACACTGGTTGTTTCCAACAAGAAGACATACCACGTCACAAAGCTCATCTCAAACTGGTTTCTTGAACGCTGAAACTGAATATGAGCCAAAATCTACACGAATCCTAAATCATAAAGAAGGTCAAAGGGATCCAACGTGGTATTAGTAAGGTGTATGTAGTAATGTGGCCGGTGAGTGCCAGTGTGAGTACAAATTAAAAATAAGTAATTAAATTTTAAATCCTAGATTCAATGTGAAAACCTGATGAGCACACTTATGACATTCTTCCTACATTAAACGAAACTTTGGTTGAAACATTTGTCCAAACAGTGTTGCAGAAATGTGTGGCACTTTGGTTACTTTGCTTTCTCTCTGCTATCCACTTCATCTCAAAGCATCTCAGTGAGATTTTAGTCTGGAAACTTCCATTATTTGAAGCCAATCACCTAGTTCTCTCCTTCTAATGCTTTTGGTCATTATCTTATAGCTATAGGAGGAAATAAGTTAACCTGGCATTGTTACTCATTGTTTCTGAGAATACTACTCCCTGACTTCTTCTCTCAATAATACTTTAAAGGTTCTGATAACAAGATGTCGCTTTTGCACAAACATTAGGTTTGTAAGTTGAGGCATCTGTATCGATCGTTGGCATTAAATTTCAAAGCTTGTTTCCGTTGTCGTGGGAAACCTGTATATTTCTTTTCCCCCCCCTTGGTCTATTACTTACTTTTATGACCTCAACTAAAGATTCTTATATTTTATTGAATAAATAAAAAAAGGAGTCATTGATGTGTAGTAAAACATTTGACTGGTTATGCATCCTGTAATTCGATACATACCACTGACTTCTGATTGAAATGCATAAACATCC
Source organism: Haplochromis burtoni (assembly GCF_018398535.1). Taxonomy (NCBI): domain Eukaryota; kingdom Metazoa; phylum Chordata; class Actinopteri; order Cichliformes; family Cichlidae; genus Haplochromis; species Haplochromis burtoni. The sequence continues at coordinate 3,188,322 of NW_024582368.1, forward strand.
ATGTATTAAAATAATAAAATGAAATGATTGTGCAGCCAGCAGCTGGGATTCTGTTAATGAAAGTCAAATTGTTTAGCTAAACCTCCTAAGACCCGAACTCTTTCACGGCATGCATTTTTAATTTCTCTTTGCTATTTGGGCTGATTGGGACGAGATGAACGTAAAAACAAAGAATTACCAGATTTTATTTTATTTTTACCTGAGTTTTGTTTCTGAGAAAAATGAGATCCACATATGAGGATGTCTTTGATAGAACAGTGGCAGTATAATGTCCTCATAAGGGGATATCAGGCCCTTGTAGAGCAAAATTAAGTATTTTGGTCTAGACGACCCAAAATGTGATGTCCACACATGTGGACGCCAGGTTCTAGGAGGTTAATATTTCTTCATCTATTTTGTTGTGTACCCAAAGAACCATTAAATAAATGAACTTAAAAACTTCACTTACACAACCTTCATGTACCAAATAAGCTTAAACATCATTGGACACTGTTGTATAGTTTTATTGTGTTTGTGCCTTACATTTGATGTAATATATCCATATTCTATGTGTTCTGTTTTATTCCTGATTAGTGCTTAAGTAACTCTTGAGGTCTAGGTATCCCTGATTTGGAGTTTCACAGCAAAACTCTGCACACAGACAGAAAAATGTTCGTATATTCTGCATGAGGTCACACGCAGAAATGAGGGAGGGCTTATCCTTGAGGACAGGAAGGGAGGACGCCCTTTCATATAATGGCTCAGACAAAGGATAAATGAGTGGAGTGGACCCACTCTGAGGACAGAGAGGACAGGTAAAGGACAGGATATGCAGGGCTGGCTTCAGTTTGGCCTGGCCTACAGGCTCAGCTTAGTCTCTGCTGCTGTTGCTGCTCTGTTTTGATTAAGTCCCTAACCGGATTTTTCCAATACCAGCACTCCCAATAAATCCATCTCTATGGGATATTCAACCGGCATTATTCTTTTTTTCCTCTGGAAACAAGAAATCCAATCTGCAGCCCTCACCATTGTCTTCCCACCAGACAGCCGAGTGAATGAATGCTCCCGGCCAAATCCCCTTTACATTTGCAGATACAGACTCCGTTGCCCACAGATACACTCGGCTCTAATTAGGCAGACCGCTGGACGTGTTGCTGGGGGAAATCTCGCTGCTCAGACTTATCATCTAGTGGCAGCTTTACAGATTTACGTCCTTTCATCTAGTTTGCGTGCATGTGTGTAAGCTGGTGCTGAGGGAGAGAAAGGCATATCCTGTAGTTGTGTTTGACAACTAAGTCAAACTTAATTGTATGCCATAGTTTTAACATACAACGCAAGATAGAACTTAAATAAATAATGTATCTCAATGCGTAAACGTTTGTGTGTGTGTGTGTGTGTGTGTCCATGCTGAAATATGTTGCACAGCTTTGCACAGGCAGCCTTGCACTTACACAGTTTACAGTTTGCTTCACCTCTACAGAATTTGCTGAGCTTTCCCCTGAGACCTGCGTCATCGGCACAGAGGGTATTTCCTGTAGTTGAAGAGCAGCGTGATTCTCTTCCTGTTCTGTGTGTGAAGAAGCATCAGGGTTGTCCTCCCAGTCCTGATTACTGCTACACTGGGCAAAGTCAAAAGCACATTTTATCTCCACATTGTAGCATCTGAAATCCATTTTCTAATAAGACCAGTTACATGTGAATCTTAGCTTACTTACCCAAAATACTCTAAATACTTGCTGTGGACTTCTCATTCAAGATATGTCCAAAAAGCATATTCATACCTGGTTTTAACCCCTAAATATAACTTTAAATTTGTGCATTCCTTCCCCAAAGTTTAAAATAAAGTCTCTTCGAGACACAAAAGGGGAAAACTAGCATGGCAGTTATGCTTAAATGTCAAAGCTGCTGCAGTATAGCTTCTCTGAATTTAAAAAGCAAAGCCAATATGGATTTGGTATTCAGTCCCAGTGCATTTGTAGATTATGATTACCACCTGTAGGCCTAAAAGCGCCAGCTCTATAAACAAAAAAGATGCTCTGCAGCTAAATTTAAAGAAGTTCAACTTCAAGGAAGTTAAAAAGAAATAGGAAGCGCTCTGCCACAACATCGCATGAAAATTGAAATAAACAAATGCATAGTGCACTTAAAAGGAGACGTGTCAGCTTCAGAGCCGATTGCAGCACTGACATGCATGCAAAACAATTTCTGGAAAAAAAAAAACCCACAAAACAAAACTTGTTGCTTTGCTTGTTATTCTGAGTTTACATTGATGTGACCCAGTTTCTAAAAAAAGACCCAGGGCATTGTGACTAAAGTTAGCTAAATCTATGAAATGCACACCATTAATGAACTTCAGCATACGTGAAGCTGCATGAGTGGGAGACGAACTGTTACCTGCCGCCTCCCCTGAATCATCTCCTTACCGTTTCTTCTGTGTCCCTAGGGATGCTTTGCAACACGGCCCCTTCCAGCAGCCTCTTTAAAACAACAAAAACATTGTCTTACTTTATTTTATTTTTGTTCCTTTCCTCCATCTCAGTGGAGCTACTACACTGCCTTATTCTGCACATGACCCGGGGGCGATGGGAGGCGGAACACATTGGCTGCGGATGATAATGCTGCTCCACGGAGCAGAAATGTACGAGCAGCAGCTCTCTGGTGGCGGTTTTGCAGCTATTTGGTTTTGTTGTAGTAAAGCAGAACGCAGCAGAGCAATGCTCACATTGTGGCCTGTTGGTAACAGCTTTGTGTGCTATTATTGCATTAAGCATTAAGCCCACACAAGACACAGGACAAAGCACCAAAATTATATGCATCTGTGCCAAGAAGACCGCAACCAGCTCATCCACTTACTTATCCTCCAGACTCGCAGCCTAGGAAGCCGATTGTTTTCAAATCTAACTTGTGTGACGTCCATATCCTGTCACAGCCCTTCAAGAGTCACTTTTTAAGGTTTGACTATGCAGCACACATTGCACTGGGTCTGTGTGTGTATATATTTATCACATCTGCAAACCAAGCAAACAAAAAAAGGACTTTTTTGTGCACTTAAATAACAGACATTAACTATGAATTCACAGAAAACAGCTGTTTTTTCTATATAAAAGAAAAAACTGAGAATTAAGTTGTAAATAGTAAAACAAATGTAATTTTCTGTTATTAAACTGAATTCTAACAATTGTTCTACATTTTCTTAAGACCTATAATGTTTAGCAGGCTGCCTGGAAGTATTTTGCTGTTTTAGCTATAAAAGTGTCCTAAAATCTCCTGTGAGTATGTGCTTGTGTCATTTATTTTAAGGACCACTACTTCTTTCAACATCTGCTAGTTAATTTGCTTTATTATATGTTATAAGTGTGTAATAAGGGATTAAGAACAGAAAAACACAAAACATTTTTTTTTCATAATAAGCTGATTCTCAAAAGTTTGCCCTTAATCATTGGAGCTTTTTAAATTACTCAATTCAAACTCAAGCACCAGAATGAACTGTGCAACTTTTTAAAGTGTTTCATTGCCTTTATTCTATAAATTGAGTTCAAGCCCCTCGCTGCTGCAGAGGACTGCTAGCTTCAGTATACAGGATACCTCTCAACCAGATGATCCATCTGATCGCCTGTGAACAGTGCAACTTAATACACACTGAGATCCTTAGCCAAAGATTTGACCAAAGATATATTTTGAGAATTACTTAGGAAGCAGGCTACTGCAAAAAAAACAAAAACTGGTTGACACTGCCAGCAATGGTCAGAGGGATGATGGTGTCAAATATTTTGTCCTGGTGTTGGCAAATCTCACGCTTCACCATACCACCCCATGGGTAATAGTACCACAGAGAGATTTAATCACACCCTTTTAAACTTGTTATGGTCCCTCACCCCCAGATCTAAGCAAAAATGGCCACAGATGACAGTCCATGATATTTGGCTTACAGCACATCACAGAGTACAGGGATGCCATCAGCATCATCAGCTCTGCAGGCAGTCTGTTGAATGACCTCAATCGATTCTACACCCGCTTCGAGACCCCCCAGACTTCCCAGACCTTCCAGAACCCCCAGACCTTCCGAACCCCCCAGACCTTCCAGAACCACCAGATCACCCCTATTGACTATAGACCACTTGCACTCACTCCAATCATTACAAAGTACTTCGAGAGAGTGGTGCTGGCTTATATCCAGAGCAACATCGCAGACACTCTGGATCCCCTGTAGCATGCCTATCGGCCCAATAGGTCCACGTCAGATGCCATCGCTGATGCCCTTCACGATTCCCTTTCCCATCTGGAAAACAAAGACTCATACATCAGGGTACTTTTTGTTGTTTACAGCTCCGCCTTCACTACTGTCATCCCACACAAACTCACTCACAAGCTGGCAACACTTGGCTTACATCCCACCCTATGTGACTGGCTACAGGACTTTTTGTAGGCCCCAGTCCGTCAGGATGGGCAACAGGACTTCAGCCAGCATTAGTACTAACACTGGCTTCCACAGGGTTGCGTCCTCAGTCCCATCCTCTACGTCCTGTCCACCCACAACTGTGTTGTGGACTCCAATAGGGATAACACCATACTGAAGTTTGCGGACTACACTGCAGTGATTGGTCACATCACTGGAGGGGACAAAGCGGCTTATAGGAGAGAGGTGACCGGTCTGGTGCCATGGTGTGAGGACAACAAAGCTCACCCTCAACACTGATAAGACCAATGAGATGGACTCACTTGCAGAAGAAGCGAATCACATTCTCCTGGTTGCAGGCACGTGCAGGGGGGGGGGCTAGAGGGGCTTGAGCACCCGCCCCTTTCCTGATGGGTGCCCAAAGTGCCCTTTTGTTGAGGCAACTTTTTTTAAAAAAATTATAATTTTTTTTAATGTGTGTGTGCGTGCGGAGTCCTGTCTGTGCCCCTCAACAATAATATTTAACTATTAATCACAGTTTTGCTAAATAAAAGGATCTGGCTTGCATCAGTCACATGATCACATTTAACCAATGATCGCCCTTGACGGCAGAACGCGCTGGTTACGAGCCGGGAACGAGCTCACAAAGAGCACGCGCATTTTTTGCGGTCCGGAGCTGTAGGAGAAACACAAGATTATATTTCACTAAAAACGATCTAATATGCATGTCCACATAATTATGCATTATTATAATTATAATATTTTTAAAAACACACGCTGTATTTTAAAGAACATACATTAAGTGGTAAATGGCCTGTATTTGTATTTTACTAAAGCGCTTTACCTAAGGACCCCAAAGCGCTTTACACATCCAGTCATCCACCCATTGTGATGGCAGCTACATTGTAGCCACAGCCACCCTGGGGCGCACTGACAGAGGCGAGGCTGCCGGACACTGGCCCCACCGGGCCCTCTGACCACCACCAGTAGGCAACGGGTGAAGTGTCTTGCCCAAGGACACAACGACCGAGACTGTCCGAGCCGGGGCTCGAACCGGCAACCTTCCGATTACAAGGCGAACTCCCAACTCTTGAGCCACGATCGCCCCAAGAAGCAGATTATATTAGATTTATATTTTAAATAAGACAAAATTTGGATTTTACAGCAGTAAAATGATTGTATCTCTACAGTTTAAAAATGTAATAAGCTTTGCCCTGCACAGAGTGGATAGTGAAACAAATGGAATCATCATAAATACATTATTTCATATTTATTACTTCCCCCTCCTCATTGCTTTATTATTGTAGCTCTAGTAATAAATAATAATGTAAGGATTCTGGATCAGCACCATGATGCCCATAGTATATACAGTATTCTGAAGAAGGTCTAAAATGTCACTGTGTGTGCGTGCATGTGTGTGTTTTATTTAGATGGATTTTTAAAAAAAATATTACTCATGATATAACATTGTCCAGACATGCCTGGTAAGGACATGAGGAGGAAACAGCAGGAGCTGTGTGAGGCTACTAAAGGCAGTGCTATAACATTTTTCTGTCATCATTTTATTATAGATTAAGTGCAAGAGTTGTTAGGTGTGGATAATTAAATTATAGTTTATTGCAATAGCAAGTTGTGCCTTGTTCTCAGATAGACAGCAAGTGGAGAGTGATATATGAAATGATGGATGGAAGGAAGAAGAGAAGCAAAGAGTGATTCACAGGCAGAGCCTAAATTATTTCTCACAGTTTTTTGTTGCCTTATGGTTCCAAGCGCTGTCACCAATCTTTGCATTTTGTTATTATCTCATGACACTTGTTTAATCAGCTACCATCTCTCCTATGGACTTTTTAATGTCTACAGTCTCAGATCAACACAGCCCTGCCCTCCAGCACTATCAGGAGCAGCAGCAACACCTTAACAACAACATTGTACCCATCAGGTAAAACATAGGCTACGTTTGCTTTGCCTCGTTGCCCATATTCGATTCTTGATGAATGTGTGTTGTTGTTATTCAGCCTGGTTCAATGTGCCCCTTTTTAACTTTGAGCACCCGCCCCTTTAAACCTCTCTGCACGGCCCTGCCTGGCTGCCAGGAACTTCAGCATCCAGGCAATAGTTCCCGACTCACCAACAGCATCTCTCCAACTCATCGATGGTGGCTGGGAACATGGCACCGTGGAAAAGGGCTGTGTTTTTGCCATCAGCGTGACAGCGCATTGCCGCCTTTGCAGGGAAATGAGTCCGCCAGTGCTCTGTTGCTGGCGATAAGGAAAGGCTACTCTTTATAGAGGACTCACACTCGGGGACATGTTTTCTGGTGGACTCTGGCTCCCAGAAGAGCCTCTGGAACTCTCGTGTCATCTTTGCATTCCTCCACAATGGTATTTTATTTAATATTTTAAAAAATTGGAGATTTCCCGTGTACCACCAGCGAGAGTACCACACTTTGAGAAAGACTGGGCTGTGTCCTGGGATCTTACTAGGTGCTGAGCTGGTCTCAGGTCTCTTATCCTCCTTGGAGGAAGCTATGTTGCTGATCTAATTCAATATTGTATATGTGATGACAATTTGTTTGAGGCTAATGAATTTGTTATTGTGGTTGTATTTCTAGATTTGCTTCTTTTTTGTGTGTGCTGTTTAGGATTTTATGTAGTTCTTGGGGGGTTATGGAACCGGGTTTTAATGCAATTAATCCATCTGGAATGCAGAATGACTCAAAATCCCTCTGTCAACGCATTTCAGGCGGTTTGTCCAAAGTTTGTCCATTCTGCACTTCAGATGGGTTGTTGCATTAAAAATTTTAATCGCGTTAATTGTGATGACGCGTTAATGTTTTAACGTTGACAGCCCTACAACAAACACAAAAATAAAAGCCATCATTCTATAGACTTATAATTTGCACTGATGTGTTTTCTAAATTCTATCACACACATATACGTGAAAAGTGTATATGTGCGCCTGTTTGCTGCTGTTGCTTGTGCTGAAGTCTCACACACAACCAGTCGAAAGGGGAGGGGGCGGGCTCCTTCCAAATAGTGCACATTTCAGTCATAATATTGTCAATCCAAGTCCATTATGTATTAATTATTTTTCCTGGATTGTGTGAAAAACAAAACCCTATATCATCCAATCTGTGCATTGAGGTGTAGGTCTGTTAGGTTAAGTTTTAGGGTTGGGTGTTGATACTGGAGTGCAAAATTACTGATGGACAAGAAAAGGTCAAAGAGATCAGGTTCTCAGTTTAGAAAAAAAGAGCAAAACAAGAGGAGAAACGAGCAAAAGATACAGGCAAGCAGATGTGTCGTTGGATAATGACAGGTATTATGTATCCTGAAACAAGATAACATTCGTTAGTGGGGAAAACTTCTGTTTACCTTTGTTAGCCACTTGGCTACTATCATAGCCAAGTGGCTAAACATTTGTTCTGCTCGACTGACCTGATATCTTAAATGATTAGATTGAACTTTATTTAATACAAAGAAATATCGTTTCAATTAAGATTTTCCTTTAATTTATGATAAATTAAAGGAAGTGTAATATGTTTCTTTATAGATAAATGCACATCAAAATAGCACATATGCAACAAACACTTTGTGGGATGCACTTTACCCACGTACACACATGCACAGACACACACGGTACGTTATTGCAGATGTAACGTTTATTAGTTTTGACAGTCCGCCGTCTGGACAGCTCCCGTCTCAGCTGATCCCAGCTTCCCCTCCGCTCCTCTCCCGTCTAACTAAAAAGGGGAAGAAAAGACGTCATCAGCCCAAACTCCATCAGCTGTGTTCTCACCTGCCTCTCCAGCACCGCCCCATTGAGCTCACTGCACCACTCCTCCCCTGCAGCTGCGCCCGGGACCACACCTCCGCCACACACTTACTGTAAAAAAGTATGGCCACTAATTACAGTGTTGGCTCTAAGTTAAAAAATGTCCCAAAACATTTTTTATTAGTAATCTCAATATGAATTAAAACAAGCTGTTGTATTTTTTTTCAGTATATTGCTTGTAATATGAATTTTACTCACATAAATGTACATATTATAGTCCTAAATATATCTTCACTTAAATGTTATTGAAGTTGCAATGTAATATCTATAATTAAATTAAATTAAATGTAACACAAAGTGCATAGTGCAGTCTAAATCATTCAGATATTAGTTACTATACAAGACGCATAATGGTCTTTATACAATGTGTGCCTGAATATTTTGTGTAACTGTACCACTTTTTGGCAATAACGTCAAAAGATACAGAATTACAATAAGAAATGTGCTGTGGTTGCAACTGTTTCCACTTATAAAAGCTCTATAAATTCTCTGTTGATTAACCAACATGTAAATTGTGCCTCTTTTTGTTTTAATTTCCACTGCTTTCATTTAATTTAGAGATGTACTTACAGCATTAAAGTACACTTAAACAGTTTTATCAATTGAATAAACACATCATAGCTATGAAAAAAATATAAGTTCTCAACTGTGCTACAAAATACTACAATTTTTAAAAATTCATGCACATTAATAGTAGACTACAGTAAAAATAAAATCATATTTACCACATTCCTTTCTTCCTTATGCTGAAGAAGTGGTGTGCGTCAATCAGACTGTATGTTTTCTGTTATTTATCCTGTTTATTCTTTGCTGCAGACATTATCCTAACGTGTTTAAATCCTTGGTGTACACTTTGTTTGCCGAATGTTAAGAGGGTTAGGGTTAGCCTGTCCAATAAATGAGTGAACGACAAATACATGAGTGGAAGTGGATTCTTTAGATAAGCCACCTGTTCTTATCAGAGAACCCTGTTGAGATTGTGGATGTATAGAGTCAGCATCTTATCATCCTGTCATGCATAGTTCTGGAGGTGAAGTTGATCTCTCTTAAAGATGTTGCATCCGCATTCTGCCACTAGATGTCGCCATAACACAAGTGTTGGGGCACACAGAGCAGGCGAGACACAAGAGGCTGCTTCTTCTCTATTCTGGAGGACAGAGAGATGGGCAGTGCTGTCAACTTCAGCCTGGGTGGTCAAAACTATATCACAGGGTTACGGGGTTCAGAGCCTGCAAATCCTGGATGGGGATTTGCAGGCTCTGAACGGAATTCTCAGAAAATACAAATACAATAGCACCGCTGAGGCAGTGGGGCATTCGTCTGGCTACATATTTAGATCACTGCCTGCTTCCACTATGCCTCCTCTTCCGACCAGGCTTCCACCAAACTTCTGTTGTCATGAAGCATCTGGCCAACCTGGGCTTCATTATAAACACAGAGAACATTCCTCGGACAGTCCTCTGGACTCGATCTCATTTGCAGCTCGTTTGTCAGTCATCTTTTGATACACTGTCAAGGTGAGTGAGGTCACATCAAAATTGATCGACTGACCTGGTTTCCAAACTGTGGCACACTGAACCTCAGAGTTTTTTAAGACAGAGTTTTTTGTTTTTTTATTTTCTGCAAGAGTTCTGACCTTGCACCTGAGGAGGTTTTGCCTCACTCAAACCTACAGGCTTCAGGACCCCGTCAGGCTGCAGAGAGACTTGGTTGTGTCATCCAAACAGGTAAAAACAGACTGCAGAACATCTCAGAGAATCAGCCTAATTATCGCACTGATGTGATTCTTTATAAAACTAACACTCTTTGGCTTTGTACCTTCTCAGGTTGGAGGCTGTTACAGTCTTGTAAGCTTCATTCATAATTATGGAAGCACAGAGTCAGATAAAAAAAAAAAAGACAGAGAAGGATTTAATAGAACGTGTTACTTTTCATTGTCAAAATCATTGTATGCTTAAATCAGTTGACCTTCAGAAGTTGGATTCATTTGTCCTACTATGATTTCAGGGCACTACAATGGTAATTCTGTCCATCCTGAGGAGAGTCCAGACTCTACAACAGATCACTGGCTCACCTACAAACAGGTGTTCCACACAACTGGGTCTGTAGTTTGTTTGAAACAACAGTACTTGGCCTAAATCCTGTTTTACAAGAAAAACGTAAGAAGACAGAGCATCTCATCCTGAAGTGAGAGAATTTTTAAATGTGCCATCACTTTGTTAATCAGTTTTTTCTTCATCCTCAGTTCTAAAACTGGATGTTGAATGAAATCATCATGTCGAGAAAGAACAGCAATCGTACAAGCCCACCATCGCCAACTGGAGGACAAATATTGGTAATTACTGCCCTTAGGAGGAAGGGTCCTCCCAGAGAGCCTGATTGCTCCCAAGATTTCTTCCTCGAAGAAGGAATTTTTTTTCTTGCCACTGTTACCCCACATTCATCTCATCAACAGAGACATTGTTAAAACCCAGGTACAGTCCATGTCCTGCTGACGAGACTAGGGGTGCACCGATTTACAGTTCAAAGGGTTTGTGTTACATTGCTACAAAAAGAGAAATTACAACCAACAAAAGACAAAGAGACAGTTCTCCAGCCAAAAACAGGCCATTTCAAAATAAAACTTACATGAATTAGAGCACGAATTTGACTAGAAAATTGGAAATTCTAAATGTAAAACAATGAAAAATATTTATAGCTATATCATTTATGTCTGATTAGTCTACATTCAACTTAAAGTAAGACAGCACGCAGCACATTTACAAAGAACTAGAGAACTTATTGATGAAAGAAATTAGTAATATCTGAATCTGCGCACCACTAGTAGAGATGGTCCTTTTCTGGACCAGTGTTTGGTTTGCTCTCTGGGAACATCAAAAAATAAATAAATAAACAATTTATATTTATAATATTTACCATTTTTCTAGCAGAATGTAATGATATGAAGTAGTGTAAGACTTTTGCACAGTACTGTATTTCTAAAGATACTGGTGTGTGGAAGGTATAATAATCAATTGATAATAATCACCAGCTACGACTTATACATTTTTATTAAAAACAAAGTACAGTTTAGACTAATTGGTGATATCATTAATTTTACACACATTTTATTTATACATGTATCTATATTGCAGAAATGATACATGGGAAAAACTCAAATTTATGCCAGGTTAGTGATTAGAGGGGAAACAGGGAAGCAAGCACATCAGAGCCTTCCTTAAGATTACTGCAGTCATCTGTGGGCAAAACGGTACACTAGACACCACCTAATGTAGATCTGGGGCATCAGTGTGGCTAAAAGTAGGTGTGGCTGTGGTTCGGGATTTAGAGCGGATCATCTACCCATTGGAAGGACCAGCTACTGTAGTCTGCATGCAGGTGTCCTTGGGCAAAATACTGAACCCCAAGTTGCCTCAGATGAATACATCCAAGTGTGTGTGTGTGTGTGTGTGTGTGTGTGTGTGTGTGTGTGTGTGTGTGTGTGTGTGTGTTAGACAAGGAGTTGGGGTATAGAAAAAAGCACTTTTATGAATATGTGTGTGTTTGGTTGACTGAGGCTTGTAGAAAAAAGTGCTTAAAATAGAAAAGTGTTATACACCATTTAATCTGACACAGGGACTGAGTGTGACAACAAAGAGCTGAAATTTGAGATCAAAAAAAAAAAAAAACCCCAAAGGAGTTCTCTTTCAAGTTAAGTTTTTTTTTTCTTTTATTCCCTAGTCAAACCCCCTTTTCTAGTTTTGTTCAAAGATACATTTGCTGTTAACTACAGTTGGCAGAGATCAAACAGCATTTTATGGGGGGTGTGGGGGTGTGGGATGAAGCATTCATTTCCTACATGTGTGGCACTGGCAGGAAGGATTTCCTGCTACAGAAGTGGCACTGGGAGCTTAATAAGTTCACTCTAAAAGAGACGTGTCAAATCAAAGACTATTTTTTACTTCCTTTAAAACTTTAGTATAACATAGACGTGAACAAATCTGACTTCCTGCTTTCTTTTAGCTTTGATCATCTGCGCAATTTTATTTTTAGGCGGCAAATTTTCTTTTAAGAAACAACAACAAAAGGGAGAGAAATCAATCAGTAACTGGTTGTGAACGTATTGTTTCACATATTTAACTCATTCCATATTTTAACACCCATGTTAAAATATCAATTGTGCCAAACTTTTAGAACATTCTGATAAATCAAGTCAGAATCGATAATATATCTTGTTAAATGTTATAAAGAAAATCATTTTGTTAAGTCGAACTAATGGATGTGGTAGGCTCCACCTCAGAAAAGGGTGCAGAGGGAGCAAGAAGAAGAGCAATAGCACCACCTAGTGGCAGAAGTTAAAATACGAAACTTTCTTTTTTGTCATGTTCTTCTTTATATTTTTATCTGAAATAGATAATAACAAACAAAAGAATGTCATAATAGCTCAATGTGTATCTTTTGTTTTTGAAAAGAAGAACAACACAGACTAAAGCGATAAAAGATGATGATGATCTGGTATGTGTAACTTTCCTGTTGTACTATTAACGTAATTTTGTTTTTGGTTATAATTATGTTTGCTTTTGCAACATAGTTCTAGAGATATATGTGATTTTCTGTCATTGCTGACTGCTTGACTAAGCGGTGATTTCTGGGACTTTCCGTGGGGATTAGACAAAGCGCAACAGAAACAAACAGGAAACCCCGCCCCGTCGTGTTGCAAGCGCGCCTCTACACATTTCAGGCTCTGGACTCACTGCGCGATGGCGACGAAGTTTTCACTGTATTCCTGTGTTTGGCTCGCTGTGTCACTGTAAGTAATCAGATGTAGACTAGACAGTCCTCTATTATCTGTCTCTACTAGCTTTACTAACTGCTCGGCTCGGTGTGAGGTGGTAACCACAGGGGCGGTTGGGAACGAAGGGTGATACAACTTACCGTAACACCTGAGTTCAGAAGTGTGCGGTAAATGTAATCTTTAATAAAGCAATGAATTCGTCTGTTTGGCGTCTTAACACCACCTATAAACTGCTATTTAACCTAAACGAACTTATTATTCTAAAAGGAAACCAAGCTTTCACTTTCGTTTTGAGCTTCTGGGTTTTTGTTTTTTTATACAGATGCGTTTGCTTTGCCTCGTCCCAGCGCCACAGGTCAGTTAATGGGGCATCCCGCATCAGAAGAGAGCCGGAATGTTTGGATGGCACCTACAACTTTACAAACTGGACCTGTTGTAACTGCCCTGTTGGTAAGTGTCAGTGGTTATGTGAACTTAAAGAACTCAAGCAATGTAGTTTGTAATTTGTAGTCTTTGTAATCTGTAGGGTTTTTGTTCTCCATTTAATCAAAATCCGGGATGTCCAAACTTTTTTCGAGAGTGTCATAAATTAACAATCACCCAGGGGCCAACAATTCTTCTTGCCTTTTTGTGAAGCATAAAAAATATTATTAAAAAAAAACAACAACTCTGCAAGTCGTATGCTTTACAAGGGCTTTCCAGATTATGTTTGCTAGAAAATTTCCGTTCATATTTCCAGTTATTCTGACACCTATGAGTCATCAATCTTATGACTGAACTTCTCC
>NW_024582368.1:3202138-3219032 GCF_018398535.1 Haplochromis burtoni
AGGGCTTTCCAGATTATGTTTGCTAGAAAATTTCCGTTCATATTTCCAGTTATTCTGACACCTATGAGTCATCAATCTTATGACTGAACTTCTCCCAGAATTTCTGTAACAGAGTGAGATAGCACAACCTGTTGAGCCAGAACAGCCAAATAACTGGGAAAATAAGCCTTAATTAAAGATTAAAATAAAAATAACAACAGCAAAACATCACTAACCTGTCTTCTTTTTTTTTCTCCCATTAACTTATGACCCCCTTGCTTATCTCTGGTGGTGCTGTGGAGCAGTCAACTCTTAGGATAGGACCCAATAGAAAGGTCTATGAAGCTTTAAAGGGGGAAAAAAGTTAAAACTTCACTTTTTAATTGTTGCTGTATCTATAGTACCAATTAATTATGTAACTGGTACTATAGATACAGCAACAATACTCTCGCGATATAACAGAAAACAACAAGTTAACACAGATAAGAAGTTGCAACGAATGCGCACCTGCGGACCACTTAATTGCACCCCTGGTTATTCTATTCTATTCATGTAAACAGTGTAATACCATTAACAGACTTTCTTCTGCATCATCTCTCTCCACTCTGTAGGACAGCGAGTAATACAGCATTGCACTGATGGCAATAAAATGAATGGAAAATGTGAAATCTGCGAGAGGGACACATACAACAGTGAGCCTAGTGACCGGGAGACCTGTCACCGCTGCACCTCCTGCGCACAGGCAAATGGTACAATTATGATAGGACATGGCTGTTCCTTTTACTCACAGTTAAACTAAAGACAAAATATTAGAGAAAAGTTCACCTTTTGCTGCAGAATGTTTGACTGGTAACAGCTCTAACGATGCTTAAGTCCAGTATGAGGACCCTGAAATCAAATCAGCTATCATTAACCATTATCTACTGGATTATACATGTGCTATATTGATTAGCAGTTTCTTAGATGTCATATTTTAATATTTTATTTTTAAATATATAAGGTTAGCAGATAATTAAAATGCAGTACCAGAATTATCCAAGCATTATTTCAATTTATATATGAAAGTTCACATCCCATCTTTTTATACGAAAAAGTGAAGGAAACTTGGTCTATTTCACAATTAAAACAATGCAAGTTTCTTTTTTTTTTAAAGACTTTATAGCCTCAATAATAACTTGTGTGACTTTTCTCAACTTTTCAGCTAATTTAGAAGTAGAAGAAGAGTGCACTGCTGGTAGGGACACCAAGTGTCGATGCAAGGAAGATCACTTCTGCAGCAGTGAAAGTTGCACAATCTGCCATCCATGTAAAAAGTAAGTTTGATTTGACTTTGAAATCACATCCAGCATGTAAATCTGTGCATATTCCCTAGCGCTAATGTACTAGACCTGAGTACAGTGTTCATATTAATACATTGTACAAAATAATAGGAACACCTATTAATGTAATGTAGCTCAATACACCGCCATCTTAGTAATACACTTAAATAATTGGAACATTTCCAGCATGGTTTGCTGAAACTCATTCATTTTGTAAAAGCAGAAGTGATGGCAGAGCTATTGTAACGGTTTTCATTAGATTGCAAACATGTTTCTAATAAAGAGTTTGTGACATGTGTGTGTGTAGCTCCTTTAAAGAATCTGTTGTCTATTGACTTGTCCTTTAAGGCTGTCCGCTCCCTTTCTAGTTATTTTTGATTCATTCGTGGTTGTTTGTTGTTTTGGTTCAAGATGTGGAATTGGTGGTGTTAAAGAAGCCTGTACAGACAACAGTGATGCAGTCTGCAATGGAGATGGTGGAGGTAAGGTATTCTTAAGTATTATTGGATTTTAATAAATCATATTGGACACATTTTGCATTGCAAAATATTAATGGTCATATCTTCTCATTTCAGCTATTGCTGCAATTATTATTCCAGTACTTGTTCTTCCTGGAGCCATTGGAGGAATAATCTGTATAGCGAGTGAGTATTTCTGCTAATACATGAGTAAAGCACCACCAGACAACATTGTGTGTTTCCTTGCTCAGCACTGAAGGCTTTATTTATATTCAGTTCAATATTTAGTCGTATCTTGATTAATTTTTCTGTGTAATTTCTATTCGTGTTTCATTAGAGAGAAAACAAAAGAAAGAGGATGAAAAAAGCAAAGAGGTAAGTTATTTTCTTTGGACACCTGTGACGTGATATTTACTCTTTGATCTCTGGTTCATCCAATTGCCTTT
Organism: Haplochromis burtoni; assembly: GCF_018398535.1. Lineage (NCBI taxonomy): Eukaryota > Metazoa > Chordata > Actinopteri > Cichliformes > Cichlidae > Haplochromis > Haplochromis burtoni. Next base: position 3,204,341 of record NW_024582368.1, read on the forward strand.
CTGCACACACACACACACACACACACACGGACATGAGCAGTTTGTTACTTCATCGCAAACAAAACTGAAAAGAATTAAAACTTTTATTTTGTTTCTGCTTCACAGAAGCTCATCCGTCGTCTTTCAGGTAACAAACATGACTTTATTCAAGCCAATATAAGAGCTTTAATTATTCTCTGTCTTTTGAACTAACCAGTCAGAATCAGATTTTAGAACAAGTTATTGTGCATATCATGCTTTTGCATTTTTTCATGTGGTTAATTTTCTGTAAACTTTTAATTTCTTTAGAACAAAAGTGTATTACCCTCTTTTCTTTCTGATCATGACTTTAACATTTTCATCCATTAATCAAAAAACATTGCATATTGCATGCTCAGTAAATTATAATATTGTGCTTTGTGGTCTTAATACCCATCTTTTAATATTTTTTCTTTTTACATTATTTTCAGATGTTGACATTGTTCCTCACCTGCCTGATATTGCAAGGGAGCTTGGATGGAAAAATGCAAGAACCCTAGCTCTCCGCACTGGGATAAGTGTGGTTACTACTGAATCTTATGAAATGGAGTATCGAAATGATGCTGAGGAGCGAACCGTACAGCTGCTGTTTAAGTGGGTGGAGAAGGAAGGCAAACAGGCCTCAAAGAAACTTATCGAAAACCTTGTGGATATGAAACAAAAGAAAAAAGCGACACAGATCAGAGACATATTGTTAAAACATAGTTCACCATCAAACAATCCTGCAAATAACTGCTGACATGTATACACAATGAACTTGAAGGACTTTGAATTCTAAAGAAACAATCTTGCAAAGTTACCTCTTGATTTTCAATTCAGGTTGTGAAAGCTGATTTCGAGTTGCAATATATCTAAATTTGATTGTTTTTATTTTTCAGTGTTGTTTTTAATTTCATGATCATAATAATAATGCTCATTTTAAAAAATCCATGTGTCATAAGGGACAGATGAATGTCTTGCTACAGCTTCTATATTATGCAATAATATTTGATGAACCTGGAGTTTGTAAAAGCTTTGTTTTGGTTTTGGTTCCTTCCTTGCTTTTCATGGCTTATTTTTAGGTCTATTACATAGCTGTTATCTAATGCTAATAAACATTTTTCAAACTTCAAAAGAGAAAACAACTGACAAAAAAACAACTAATAAAAATGTCCTCTTTCATTGGCCCTTTGGCTCGGTTTTGCACAACAAGATCTTTGTTTAAAGGAAATATATTAAAAACTATCACCACTTCCGTGCTTTTTAACATTATTAAACCCATCCATCCAGTAATTTCTGTTAATATAAACAGTGTGGTTGTGGTGTAAACAGGCTAAGAAGGGATTTCCAGGTGTGCAGCACTTCCAATTTTTCCTGCCTGAGAAGAACTGGGGTGTTCCCACATGAGATATATAATCTCTCCAGTGACTTCTCGACCAAGGCTATTGCTGTTTACCAAAAACAAACTAAAATCTAAAACTGGAAATGAAAAAAAAGTTAACTAAAAATAAAAACTAGGCTTTTGAAAAATGTACTAAACATAATTTTGTGAACATGGAAAACTAACTAACATGTTTTTTAGTTTTATTGGGGAAAAAAAATCTTTTGAGTTCTTGTGTTTTTATATTATGGTTTATGTTTTGAGTCCTTTGTTGTACTATGTTTGTTATTTCCCTAGGTTTCAGTTATGGTTATCATAGGTTTAGTTCTTAGGTTTTGTAATACGGCTTCACTGTGTTCCATGTTGTGTCTACTGTGCCTTTCTGTACCATGTTTCAGGTTCCTATGTTCTGTCTCCACAGTTGCTGTTAAGTTTACATGTCTAGAGTTCAGTCAGTGTGTTTCCTGTTTTACTTTGAAGGTCCATGTCTCATGTCAGTGTTTCTAGTTTGCTTCCCTTGTCTCATCCAGCCTGATTACTCCCAGCTGTGACAAATAATAATTACTAGAGACTATAACTAATACAAAAACTGAGTAAAAATACCACCAACAGCTGACTGTCGAATATTTAGAAGTAAGGAAATTTCACAACTGGACATGTTGCACAGGTAGCATCCTATCACGGGTATTTACTGGAAAAAATTTATATACTGCAGTATTTTGTTTATAATAAAATGGAATGGTTGTATCTTTGTATTTCAGTTATTGCAAAAAAATTGTTGTGGTTGGTGTTGTTATTGGCGTCATCTGTCCAGTGGGTTATGTTGCAATCTGGAGAACTACCACCAGAGGGCACAAGACCTATGAAGAGTTCCCCAGTGCAGCACTGAAGGCTATGCAGCACCATATGCAACAAGCTGTGATGTGCTGTGTATTCTGACGCCTTTCTGTCAGAACCAGTTGCAGTAACTTCTCTGTTGGATCTTAACACATAGGACCACTTTGCATCAGAGAAAAGCTTGACAAATGTAAGGCACTCAGCAGCTGAGGTAAACATGAAGAGAAAATAAAACTGGGACAAAAATTAACTCTATGATCTCTTAGTCAGTCCCCCAGAACCAGGAGAACTTGCCTCTCTGTGTTTCTCTACGAGTTTGCTGTCGCTGATGAAGAAAAATGTAACTGCGCTGAGAGTTTTCTGAAAAGATTGCATGATGATGAATCATTACATGACAAACAAACAAAGCATTTCCTGCTTTTTCATGTCAAACAGCTTCCAGACTTTGACCGCGCTCATTCAACAGAGCAATACTAAGAGCAATGGTGAAGTCTAAGGAACTCTGAGGAGATCTAAGAAGGAGAACTGAAGATTTACACAAATGGGGAAGATCTCATGGAGCCATTTCCAAATAACTGCACCTCACCCCCAATCAGTGAGTGGCAGATGGCTTCCCCTCCATGAGACTCGATCTGCTGGAGATTTCCTCCTGTTAAAAGAGTTTTCCCTCCCCACTATAACATTCATCCCATGATGTAGCTAGACATCTGACCACAACTTTCAACAAGCTCGGTGCACTTTCCTTTAAGAAAAATAAGGTCATATACAGCTTTAATCTATGCTAATTGTAAGGAATAATGGTTTTACTGGGAGAAAACTTAAATAATAAAAAACAGAACTGAGAGAGACAATTTTGGTATCTAATCAGTACTTAAAGTAAATCTGCTTTCAAATTTAATAATTGATCTTGTGCGCCTGTGTGTGATAATAGTTTTTGTCTGTTTCCATTATGAGCTCGATGTAGAAACATCGTAACTATAAATGTCATTTGATGCTACTAAGTATACATTTACACAGAGGCACGTCACAACTTCCACTAGTGGCCCAATCCAGGAACTCGCTGCTGTTACGTAATGCAATGCTGCTTTCACTTGCATTTGGAAAAAGCTGTTGCATTCACTGGAACTGGAACTTCACAGCTTCGGTGAACAACTGCCTATCAGATTCGGGGTGGTCACGTCTGTACCACAGGATTACTACTAATAGGCTTATTACTGTGTATTTTTGTGCCGTTTCCAAGGTAGACTGAGATTTTTATCCACGAACATGAAGCGCAGTTCATTTATTATTTTTTATATTGCCCATTATATAAATATATAGATCTTTTTAGTGTGCTCAATGACTGCACACACGCTTTCGCATTTTAAGACTAAATTTGCAACTGTATAACACTTTGTAGCAAAAGCAGAAGAATCACTAAATAGGAAAAAATAATCAGATTCCTTTACACTAGAGCTGAATTTCACAATATAGCAGTATCTTGCAATGTAACATGGCTACGTTTAAATGTTGTGAAGTTGATTTAAATTGCAATATTTTATATAAATATAACATTTATTTAAGATGTATTTAAAATTCTGGATGACATTAAGAATTGTTGCACGTAATTTATGCTCGTCACATTTCATAAAAGTCCCTGCTGTTCTGGGTGATGAGAGGAAGCAGGGCGGTCCCTCTGTCTATGCATGGGTGGAGCGCGCAGTGAGGAAATGTCAGAAGGAAGCTGAGAAACGGTCCCCGCGCCACTTGCATGAGGCTGCTCTCACCGGATGACCCGAAAGATGAACTTTATCACCATGAACTCACCCAGAAACACCACATGGGTAGGTCTGCTAACTTTTTACAATAGCATTCGTCTTTTACGCGCACGTCTCCAAACTTGTTGATGGGACGACAGGAGCTCCAGGCTGCTAAGCGTGCAGTTATTTTACCAGATTACGCGAGGCACGTTTAAGCTGCTCTTTGTTGCTTTATGAAGCTCCACGCAGGATGAAACGGAGCAGCGTGTGGTAAGCGACCGGCCTGTGAAGTGAGTGATGAGTGTGGAATAATTTTTTTTAGTCTGTTTCCCTTTTTTAGTCCCTCTCTATTTTGTTGCTAAGACAACAGAGGAGGTGACCGCTCGTAGGGCTATTAACCACGTCACTGTGTCAGCACGCAGCTACGTCAGCGTGGGAGAGTCGCTGTTTAGTATTTTCCCCCAAAAAACACCAGGAGATAATTGGATGTAGGGTGGTGCAGCAACAGTGGTGGAAACATCTTTCATTCATTCCTGTGCGTATGAATCATTTTAAAGTAGGTTTCGTTTGAACGCAGGATATTTCATGTTGCTCCTAAATCAGAATATTTGCAAAAAACAAAACAAATCATATGTATATACGGTTATGTCTTTGCTTCATCATTTATACGCTTCTGTTTCGTATCTATATTTAGATGCTTTGGCATTTCATCTGCTGTTTATAAAAACCTCTAAGTTGCCACAGACTGCAGATTAAAAAAAATGAAGCCTGCGTGGTTAAACCTTGCATAAAGTCATGCCTTTAAAAAACTACACCTTACTCCTCCACAGGAATTAGGAGGGTAAGTAGCAGCCAGGTACTGCTATTCAAATAGGCATTATTAGTGGATAATCTGTCAAGTGTCACCACCTCTATAAAAGCACAGGTTTGGCAGTTTGCTGGTCTGGAGTGTGTTAACAAAATGTCACAATCTGCCCAGCAGTGGACATCCCAGCAAATTGAGGCCTCAGTTAGCATGTTAAATGTTTAAAATAAAAACGGAAAAATTATAGCTGGGTTTCCAGGAGAAAGCCTTGTCTCTCTTAAAAGAATATGGCGGTATGGCTTTGCAAAGTTACATTTGAACAATATCCTTTGGACAGATGAGACCAAAGTGGAGCTGTTTGGATATAATGTATAGCACCACAGTGTGAGAAAACCAAACACAGCATATCAACACAAAAACCTTATACTAATCTTTCAAGCACGGTGGTGAAGTGGTGATGATTTGGGTTGTTTGGCAGCCACAGAACTCCTCTGTATACCAAAGTATTAAAATTAAATTTGAGGCCATCGGTCTGACAGCTCAAGCTCGAGCCAAACTTGGAGGTGCAATAGGACAATGATCCCAAGTACAGGAGCAAATCTGTAACAGAATTGCTGAAAAAGAAAACCTTAACCTGATCAAAACACCATGGTGGGAACTTTAGAGAGCTATGCATAAACAAATGCCCACAAATGTCATTACATCACGTGCTGCAAAAGATGGTTCTACAAGCTACTGAGTCATAGGGTGTACTTAGTTTTTATAGGAGTGCATAGAGTCCTATGAAGAATTTGTCTTTCACATGATTTTACATGATGGAAATAACTGCTCATGACCTTTTAAATAAATTAAGCATAAACATAAACTGGGACAGGCTTCCTGTTGCCAGGATGACTAATAAAGGTGCTTAACTTCAGCTATGTCTGTAGAATTTCTTCTTAAATGCATGCGTGGAAGAGAAATATTTTTATGAAGCTGCACTGATCATCAGTGCAATTTTGCCATTTTTACCAACTTGAACTTGAACTAGAAATCTGAAATAAAGGGAATTAAAACCTTTCTTTTACCCTTCCTAAGTGTTAAGTGTGTGATTTAAAAAAACACACGTAACACTGCTTTGATATTTTCACATGATGGTGTTTCATTGAGGAGTATGGGTACTTGATCCACCTCTGACAGTCTGTTCTTCTCTGACTTTCTGTAAACCCTCAGTTGCAAATACTTGAAAAGAGTCGGTCTCCAGTTATGTTTCTGTTATGTAGCAATCGCTACTCCAAAATGATTGAGAAGAGCTACGTCTCGAGGCTCTTGGCTGTCGCAGTGTTTGTTTGGGTGGTCTCATTAATGCAAGTCTTGGAAATCTTCCCAGTGAATAAGTCATGGGAAGTTTCCCCCGGCTCTTTGGCCTCACATACTTCATTACCGCTGTCTTTTTAAAATCTTGAGTCTTGCAGAGAACAGTTCATCATCTCATGATGTTACGGTGAGATCACGATGCATACTTCCCTGTTCTTGTTTCACTTGTGTGCTAGAGGAAACCTCATTTTTGGCACCTTATATGACAAGATTTTATTCATGTCAGAGTTGACAGTTTCCGTTTTTCAGTCCGGCCAGCCGAGCACGGATGCTTCTTAATCTCCTACCCTTTAAACATCTGTAACACAATACTAAATAGTGAGTATAAGCATCACACAGGGGCAAACTTGAAGCTTAAGAAAGACATTTATGTAATATCCTCTTTCTCCTTGTATATTGCATGTTGGTTATCTGTTGAAATCTAGGAAAGTAGATATGAAGTCAATGGAAACTGTTTTCTGTATTGTTTTACACTGATGCTGAATTGCGCAGTGTACAAACTTGGATTTTCTTTCTTTTAAGAAAGCAGTATTGTTTTGCTATATCTTCGATAAAAGGATATAAATGTCAACAGGCACAATGTGTGGTAACTAAATATGTTTATCGGAGGAGGGCAAAGTTATTCTCATGGGCTCGGTCTTCCTTCCTCCTGTGTTGCAAAGCCTGATACTGGACAAGTGCGTCACTCAGCGCACTTCTTCTATATTTAGAGGTACAGTCTGTGCTTCCCCTGGTGGGTGGAGAGCTTGATCAAAAATAACTGGATTTTGTATACAAATATGTCATGATTTTATACATCACCCCTACACCAGTGGTCCCCAACCTTTTTTGTGCCACGGTCCGGCCTTTAAGGTGTCACGGATAAATACAACAAAATAAAACCTGCACAGCTACCAAAAAAAGAACATTTATTCGTAATACACAGGAAAAGACCCAGGGAAACCGAGTTAATGATAAAAACAATAACAAAATAACGATGAAAACCTGAAAACCACAAATTTCACACCCGAGACTCAACTCTCGCGGCCTGGTACCAAACGATTCATGGACCGGTATCGGTCCGAGGCCCGGAGGTTGGGGACCGCTGCCCTAAACCATTTGTATCTGCTCTGACTGTATTTATGTTTCTATTTCAGGATCTGCTTGAATGTGAACATTAGAAACGAGCTGAAGATGCAGGGGGCCATTGCACGGCTGTGCGTGGTGGTGGCTGCTGCCATATTAAACCATCCCTCGCTCTTTCCGCATGAAAACACCACACTCCCGGATCAGGATGAGGAGCTGATCGCTCGAATGCGGGAGCATGAGGCAAGACTGGAAATGGAGAAGGCCAAGTTGGAGAAAGAGCTTTCACAGATGGACTCAAAGCAGGAAGAGACCAGCTTGCAGGAAGGTTATAGTTGGTACTTCTGGAGCACGGTGTCTTTTATAATATTCTTCACCATCGAGATGTGCAGGGTGGATCTTGCTGATGGAGAAGTCCGGCAAGTTGAGGAGGAAGAGGTTTTTTCAGAGAGTGGATCCATCAACCCCAGGATGATGGTACTGGATAAGGACATCCTGAGTAACTTCTGTGATAAATGCACCTACACTTCAGCACATGAAAACTGGAGGGTGAGGGAGTTTGTTGAGGGTTTTGCAGATGACTTGCTCGAGTCACTCAGGAGCGTGTGCAACAGGGACACAGACATGGAAGTCGGGGACTTTGTTGGCATTGGAAGCATGTTTGAGTCCTGGAAGTTTTGCAAACCACTCACATGTGACCTCATCGTGCCTTTCTCACCTCCAGATCCGCACTCCTTTCAGTACCACCTGTGGTGCAGCTCCTCCAGTGACATACCTCCTGATATACAGGGCTGTGGGAAGATAAAGGTGACCACACCTGGGGAGAATAGTGGGGGCTGTCTCTGTGGCTCTGCTAACCTCGGAGAGGACATGCTTTGTCTGCTGCATGGCAGAAATGACACACCCAAAGTCAGTCTCAGTCCTGATGAACTGCTGTGCTCCAGAGACACAAACTGCTTGGCGAAAGACCAAGTCATGAAGTGGTTTCAGATCTCTGTAACCAAAGCGTGGGGACGCATCTCTCACAAATATGACTTTGATGTTACCTTTCGCAGCCTGGATGCTGCCGGTGCTCTGAAGATCCGATTCCCGTCAGGAAAAATCATCGTAATGAACATCATTCCGGTGGTCCAGCTTGAGGATACAGATGCTTATTTTGTCTCGCACTTTCCATCGGATGTTGACAGCTTCCCAGACCCATACTGGCCCCTATCTGTTGCTGTCTACGAGAGGAATTTGCTGAAACATTTTTCTAAACGCCTACCAAAACATTCCTGTCATTTACACTGCCTCCAGATTGTTACTTTCTTACACAAAAAGCAATCAGGGCTAACTGGAAAAAGTGCCCTTACAAACTATCACTTAAAGACTGCTCTGTTGCACTTGTTGCTGAGTAAAAAGACCATCACGTGGAGCATTGAGAGTATGCAGCACAGGGTCCAGGACTTGCTCAGCTTTGTGCAGAGGAGCCTGCAGGAGAAAAGACTTAACCATGTCATGTTTGGCAACACTAAAGTGCCAGAAGAGGTCCAGGTTCCTGAGATGATTCGCAGAGCAGAGCCCATCAACCTGTTCAGGACACTGGTGCTGCAGAGGGAGCTTTATGCAGCAACAGTCAGGCATTTTCAGGAGATGCTGAGAAATGCACCTGTGCTCATACAGGAGTATACACCGTACTTATCAAACGGAGGTTTACATCACAGCCTGGATGAAAGTTTATAGGCACTCAGCAACGGAACTATTTTAGACACATATATCAGACATATCGTTCAGTGATACTATAAGTAATGTTACTAACAAAAGGTGCACGCGCATCAGCTGATTCAGCTCTTGCTGGTAACTAAATTTGTAGTGGTTTTGCCGTAGCTGCTACTTACAAAACCTTTTTAAATAAAATATGGTCTACTGCTAACACCGATGCTAAAGGAGGAACTGGAAAATTTAGTGGAGAAACCCAGAAATATTATTTACAATCTTATTGTAATAAATGTTTAGATTGAAATAAAAACAAAAAACAGCACAGTCGTGAAGAAACACGTGCCAACACGATTCAGTACCATTAAAAACAGCAGCATCACTGCTCCACCTAGTGGTTGCAGATTGCATCAACCAAAGTAAAGTAGTCACAAATAGAAGATGCACTGCTGTCATTTCAGCTGTGGCTGATATGTAGACTTGTAATGGTTTTATTGCAGCTGCTTTCTTTTAACATTTTCTTGAGAATACAGCTTACTGCTATCAGATGCTGAGGAAAAACCTCAACATCTTAGTGGAGATGCCAGCAATACACACACTGTGACACTGGTGTCCCTCGGCTCCTGGATGCTACATTTAAGCAGGAGATCTTAACATAAATACCTCTCATATTATACGGAGCCACACAGGAATCTTTAAGAAGACAGTGCACTGTCTGCTTTGTATAACTGTGTTTTATGTATCATTGTTACTGTTGCAGATCTGATGGCAGCTATTAAGGATTGTTATTCTTTATGTATCTTTTATTGCTTGTTAGAGCTTATTTTCTGAATTTTGCTTGTTATATTTTTACTGTGTGTGTCTCTAGGTTATTAAATGAGACATAAAAGGGAAACGATGTATTGTTTTTATGTGTCTTAAAGCACAAATAGAAAAGTCAAATTTGCTGTCATTTCATTGACAGTATTTTTATTTTTTATTGAAAAATCAGTTATAGTCACTAATGCAGTAACATTAAATGATGGCTGAAGGTTTTGTTCAGTACTCTAACTAATAACTTCCTACAGGCCGTAGTCAAAGTCTGGGTTTCCATCAAGGAAGGTCTTGAAGAAGGCCTTGTGGGCGTCTGGGCTGAACATGAGGGCTTTGACAGCCGAGTCCTGCAACATGAGTTCTGTCCACTTCTTCAGCTCAGGTGTGCCATCCAAAAACCTAATAAGACAAAGGGTAGAGCCATTTAAATACAAGTAAATTTGAACACTCAATTTTTGTAATAGTTTCAGCAACTGAGTCAAAAGTAAATCCATTAGCTTCGGCACACGGTAATAAATATTCCGCTAAAGTCACTTTGTTACTCTGTTAAAGAGACAAACGAGAGGCATTTTTTCCAGGTGCAGAAGTGGATCAATGAACTCGCCACAAAATCGGACATTTGACTGAGAGTGCACAATATCCTCAACACATTTCCATTTCTTTTTTTAATTTTTGAGTCGGCTCAGGCTTTAAAACTAGTTGCACAGCTGGTGAATGACCTCTTTTTGGTTTCAAAGAGACATGAGCAATACATGAGCAGTGTTGCTAACTATGGACACAGTGCTTGCTGTGGCAATAAAACACAGCAAGCAATGCCCACTTGGCAGAGTTACACCTTTATCTTTGTCTTTTAAAAAAAACCCAAAAAACTAGAGATGGACCGATCCGATATTACGTATCGGTCCGATACTGAACAACAGCAGCACGTTGAAGCTTAAGCTGTTGTTAGAATTTATTTAATATTACTTTCTACACCAGGATCTTTTTCTACGTAGCTGGTAACTGTGCAGGGGCGGATCTAGCAAAGTTTAGCCAGGGGGGCCGATAGGGCATGAACAGGGAAAAGGGGGCACAAAGACATACTTTTCTTTCTTATTCTCATTTAGAATATCTAGCTTTTAATAAATAATTATCCGAATTTTACACCCAAATTTTTAATCTGATGTAAAATGTATAGAAGTCCATTACTGTATATAGTAACTATTAAGTCTAATATACCCTAGTAAGCTATAGTACTTTTTCCTTTGAGAAGGTACCATCTGTGCAGTCTGGTTGAAGAAAGATGTTGAATCTATTTAATTATTCTTGAAAAATAATTGAGTTCTGTGCATTTTCCCCCACATTGCATCAAATTAAAGTTGATTATGTCAATTAAGCATCATGGGGCGGGGGGTGGTTCCCTATTTTTTTTTTGCTGGGAATTTGCAACCCTATTAGTTAGGTTGCTTACTCTTTAAAATACCAGAATAGGGAGGATGGAGTAGGTTTAAGTTTATTAGATTGATCAGTATTGCTGAACTATGAAATATTTTGGGTGCAGTATATTTTTTGCATACAGGTATAACAGAATAGCTTTAGTGTTAGTTTTTTTTGTAACTTGAATATGAACTTATACAAAAAGCAGCAAGATATTAAAAAACATTTTTATTGATTAAAAAAACACACTATATCGGATTCATATCGGTATCGGCAGATATCCAAATTTATGATATCGGTATTGGACATAAAAAAAAGTGGTATCGTGCCATCTCTACAAAAAACAAAAACGGCAACATTTGGAAAAGCTGGAGTAAAAAGATTAAGGTAAAATTGATCTCTGTTGACCACAATAGTGCAACTAGTGGCACAGGAAGAACAGACTCCACTAACTAAAGTGTAAAACATGTCGGTTTTAAAAAAGGATGCTTCCCTCGATTGTTCATTTCTAACTTTTGTAACATTTCTAGTAAATAATATACTTAGGCTCCCCACAGTTGACCTTTTTTTTTTTTTTTTAATGTTTACAATTTTCTATAGGTTAAATATCTGTAAAGATTATTACTTACTGTTTGACCTGATACGCTTCTACCCTCTCAAACCACGGCCACATCATGTAGTCGATCATTGTTATAGAATCGCCACCAAAGAACTTGGTCTTCTTGTTAACGAGGTCCTAGAAATTGAATGTTACATTTATTAGAGTTGTAATTAACTGGAATAACCAGGCACTGACAGGAAAGATAAACTTATTTGTTTTAATAAAAACAACCTTTGATCAATGACTGTGATTCACAGGCACACACTCATTCACACACAGTGTATCACCTCATATGTTGGGTTAATGGATAAAGGAACCAGAGGCCTCAAAGGTGTGGCCTACCTCGTTTAACTTGGCAAACTTTTCTTTCAGTTCAGCTTCCAGTCCGGAGACATCCTCTCCCTTCTTTTTATCCATTGGGATCTTGTAGAAGTACGGTATCACCTGTAGGAAACAGTGACATTAATATTATTATTTGGTGGTGGTTAACAAAAAACAAAACGTTAAGGTTTATATGCAAGTCTTTGTGTGACCTACTTTGGAAAAGTGCTCCAGCATCATCTTTTGTTGAGCCTTAGCAAAGGGAGAGGAGGGAAGCAGCTTCTTTTCAGGGTAAACTTCATCCAGGTATTCACAGGTGATGGGTGACTCGTATATCACCTCACCAGCAGGTGTCTCAAGCGTTGGGACAAGACCAAGAGGATTCTTCTGAAGATACCAATCGGGTTTTTCTTTCAGGTGGACATTTATGGTTTCGTATCTGAAAACAAAAAAGCAGGTTATGTGTGCATGTTTAAGCACAGGTTGAATGACTGTGATGATTTTTCATTTCTACAGTAAACTAGAATAAAGAGTAGCCTTACTTGATTCCTTTGGCTTTGAGCACAAGTCTGGCCCTCTGGGCAAAAGGGCAGAACCTCATGCTGTAAACCCTGATGTAGTCTTTAGGGACTGGGCCAGGGGCAGCGCTACCTGAGAGACACGAAAAAGATTCATCCATTAAAAAAAGTAACAAGGAGAGCAGGTGGCAGTATTTAAATGTATGCATTGTGCTTCACATTGAAAATTAACATTTTACTAAAGTAAAAAAAAAAAGAAGAAAAAATCTATTTTGTACAGTAGTATAATTTTCAGAGTAATTTTATAGCTGACAGTTTGGGTTATGTTGTGCTTCCACATCAGCATTTTGTCTTCGTAGTATTTTTACACAACATCCCAAGCTTTTTGGAAACAGCATTAACTGACCTTTATTTTCAAACTTACAGTGAATTTAGCATTTCTATTTGATTACAGGGCAGCTGACTGTGGATTATGCACATTTATACATTTGTGCTTGTACTTCAACTGGATTTTTTTTTTTTCCTGACGTCTGCTTGTTTTCAGAGACGCCACAGTGAGTCGCTGTTTGTTCAGACAAATTGGTTCAGTCATAAAGAGTTTCGTTTATAAACGTTTATAAATCAATAATCACCTGGACCGTTTGGCGCTGCTTTCAAATCGGCACGAAGAGGTTTCATAGGACTAAAGCATGATTTTTTTAAAAACGAAGCTAAATCCTTACCACAGATCGAATCGGAGGGAGAAAACTATTGCATTTCACATCGATAAGCAGCCTTCAGTTAACAGAGTAATACTTTATTTCTTACCTTTAGCGAGACACTTTTCAGCAGACATGTTGGCGCTTGAAATAACGAATGATTTGAAACAGACTGTAAAGGACGGAGCTAAAGTTTATATTTTACGCTCTAGTTCAGCGGTGGGCGTGCCAAACTGAGTCGACACGCCCACCGTTGTCTCAGAAGGCTGGTAAAGACGTGTTTCTTTTCTTCTCTTCAAAGGAGCCGCCGTGGAAGTTTAAACTATGTTGCTCATACAGACAGTCATATGACAAATAAAGTTCCCACAACACGGACTTTGTGCACTTTAGTGAAAATGAAGCACACCCCATGATTCAGCAGCTTGCAGAACCAACTTTGGCAGCAGTAATGTAAAGCTATGGTTTTCTGATGACTTGATTAGTGTCTCACATGTAGAGGAATTTTCTCCCACTCGTCTCTCCAGCTTTGTTTCCGTTAACTGGGGCATTTGTTTATGTACAGCTCTCTGAAGGAGTACAGCACTTCAGGCAGTTTGGTGTCTGGACCTCAGCCCTTGAAGCACCTTGAGTCTTTTATTTTACAGCCATTCTGTTGTAGATTTGCTGCTGTGCTTAGGATTATTGTCCTGTTGCACTTTGGACCAAATGTTAGCTGTCAAACAGATGTCCTCAAATTTGACTCTAGAATACTTTGCTATGCAGAGGTGTTCATGCTCCTCTGCAAAACAAAACAAGCCTTAATCATCACCCCCTCAATCACCATTTTCAGCTTGCAGTAAAGAGAAATCACAGAGTACCCCTGTGAGAGGGTGCGCCCTCCTAGATCAGTCACATAAAGATAATTGTTTCGTGAATTAGCTGCTTCTCTTTTACCTTCAACACTGTCAGAAGTGATTATGTAATGAATACTCATAATGACATTGCAAATACTTTGCCCTTTGTTTCCTTCTGACATCTTCACTGTAAATCATGACTTTACAGACATTTTGCTCCCTTTATTTTTCAGAAGCCAGAACTGTAAACCCTTTGTGAAGTCTGGCTTTTACTGAGGAACAGCAAAGAAAGTTGTCATGATGAATGATGGATCCCCTGCAGGTTAACATGTCACCATCTTTTCCTTCCTTTCGCCGCCTGTTTGAATCAACTCCAGATTTTTTCTTTGCTTATTTTCTCATGAGGGTCATTGCCTCTCAAATCAGCCTAAGCTTTCTGCTTGGCCATCTCTAATTTGCATACAATTTTTATAGTATAAAATTTGCTTTATATCTTCATATCTGAAATACTTTAAGATATATCTTTTTGGAAAATGGTCAGTTGACCCATTTTCAGGCCTTTTGTTTTGCACATTGAAACTGAGGCAGTGTTTAAACATAAATAACTTAAAGACTAC
>NW_024582368.1:3220945-3225935 GCF_018398535.1 Haplochromis burtoni
AAAACATTTTTCTCCTTCATTTCTGTCAAACAATGCTGTATGTAACGTGTCTCGCGGTTAGTATCATGGTTGCTAGGCAACCTGAACAGCGCGACGAAGCGTATACTGTCCCATTTCACGAGCCTCTCACGTCCGCACTTCTCGTACTTATAGTACGCACCGTACGTAGTACGCGTACTTCAAGCGTGCAGACCCTGAATTGGGACACAGCCTCAGTCTGCTTAGTAGCAACCCTGCTCCACCTAGTGGTCACAATGTTATCAAGTAGAGTACAGTAATCTCCCATAGATCTCCCATGTACAATAGTTATTTCAGCTGTGGCTGATATGTAAACTTGTAATTGTTTTTTTGTAGCTGCTTTCTTTTATCATTTTCTGGAGAATACAGCTGATCAGGCACTGAGGGAAAATCCTCAACATCTCAGTGGACATGACAGTAATAGAGACACTTTGACACAGGTGTCCCTCAGCTCCTCAAAGAAGCAGAAACAAGTAATCTGCATGTAGGATGATACATTTTAGCAAGAAATGTTAACATAAAAACCTCTTATATTATACAGAGCCACACAGGAATCTTTAAGAAGACAGTGCACTGTCTGCTTTGTATAACTGTGTTTGTATCATTGTTTCTGTTGCAGATCTGATGGCACCTATTAAAGATTGTATTACTGTATGTATCTTTGACTGCTTGTTTGAGCTTGCTTTCATCATTTTGCTTGTGATGTTTTTTAATGTGTTGATGTCAAAGTTTTGGACAGGGAGATCTAGGTTATTAAATGGGACCATGAATGGGAAACTGTGTTGTTTTTATGTGTCTTAAAGCACAACTAGAAAAATCAGAATGAAGACAGTTATTTCATGAACAAATTTATTGAAAACTCAGTCACTATCGCTCTTCACAATAACATAAAAGTAACACAGTAACATTAAAGGAAGGCTGAAGGTTTTGTTTGATACTCTCATCAATAACTTCCTACAGGCCGTAGTCAAAGTCTGGGTTTCCATCAAGGAAGGTCTTGAAGAAGGCCTTGTGGGCGTCTGGGCTGAACATGAGGGCTTTGACAGCCGAGTCCTGCAACATGAGTTCTGTCCACTTCTTCAGCTCAGGTGTGCCATCCAAAAACCTAATAAGACAAAGGGTAGAGCCATTTAAATACAAGTAAATTTGAACACCCATTTGTTTGCAATAGTTTCAGTAACGGAGTGAAATGTAAATACTTCAGCACACAGGTAATAGATATAGATATATACAGATAGTCAGTGTTACAAGGGAGGAAAACGTGATTTTGATGTTAAACTGTTACTTTACGTTAATGAAGTCTTAAAAGTCTTAGAATTTTCTTCATACATTAGACCTTAAATTACTTTTTATTTTGATTTAAGTAAAAATAGCCAAACTGGGAATCTGAAAAATCTTTCTGAGGCTGTAAAAACACATCTGTTTTCCACTACTGAAGAACCAGCTCTGCCTTTTTGCCTTGAAAATCAGTCAACATTTCCATAGTCTTGAGAACCAAATATAATTTATGTAGCAAACGTTTATGTAGATTATGTAGAAAGCAGCAGACAGACTCTTCAGGCTGCTTCTGTGAATTGCTGTGTCTTGCATCTGCTAAAGCCAGTAAGTACAGTGATCCCAACATTGCAGTTATTTTTTGCCACAAGCACCAGTTTTCTGAGGTGAAAATAGTTAAATCCTGATCTAGATTGGTTACTGGCACATCTCTAGTTGAGTTAAGGTCCACACAAAAGAGTTAAACTTTCACTGTTTCTCTGTAAGAAACAGCAACATTTGGAAAAGCTATTATTTATTCTAACTTACGGTTTGAACTGATACGCCTCCGCCCTCTCAAACCACGGCCACATCATGTAGTCGATCATTGTTATAGAATCACCACCAAAGAACTTGGTCTTCTTGTTAACAAGACACTAAAAATGAAATGTTATATTCATTAGAGTTGTATTTAACACTCTGAAATAACCAGGCACAGTAATGAAAGATAATCATCCTAATACTGAATACTCAAAGGTGTGGCCTACCTCATTTAACTTGGCAAACTTTTCTTTCAGATCAGCTTCCAGTCCAGAGACATCCTCTCCATTCTTTCTACCTGTTGGGATCTTGTAGAAGTACGGTATCACCTGTAGAAAACAGCAATTTTAATATTCCTTGATGCATGCTCAATCATTCAGGTAAGTAAATCTCCAAAAGTTGATGCTGTTCATCTGGACGTAGCATAGATGGAGATGTCAATATTATTATTTGATGATGGTTGATAAACCCCCCCAAAGCTCAAGATTTATATGCAAGTCTTTGTGTGACCTACTTTGGAAAAGTTCTCCAGCATCATTTTTTGCTGAGCCTTAGCAAAGGGAGAGGAAGGAAACAGCTTCTTTTCAGGGTAAACTTCATCCAGGTATTCACAGGTGATGGGTGACTCGTATATCACCTCACCAGCAGGTGTCTCCAGTGTTGGGACAAGACCTAATGGATTCTTTTTAAGGTACCACTCTGGTTTTTCTTTCAGGTGGATGTTTATAGTTTCGTACCTGAAACAAACAAACAACAACAACAAAAAACAGAAGGTTATGTGTGCATGTTGAAGTAGACATCTGATAGATTGAAGTACTATCATGATTTTTCATCTGTACAGTAAACTAGAATAAAGAGTAGCCTTACTTGATTCCTTTGGCTTTGAGCACAAGTCTGGCCCTCTGGGCAAAAGGGCAGAACCTCATGCTGTAAACCCTGATGTAGTCTTTAGGGACTGGGCCAGGGGCAGCGCTACCTGAGAGACACGAAAAAGATTCATCCATTAAAAAAAGTAACAAGGAGAGCAGGTGGCAGTATTTAAATGTATGCATTGTGCTTCACATTGAAAATTAAAGTCATATATGGTTGTAATAATCCACCAGAAAAGCAATGCATTAAAATTACTTGCAGAATTGACATAAATCACAGGTCGGTAGCGGATTGTGTAAAAACTTTTACCAATTAACCTTCAAGTAGAACAACCGTGGCAGAAAATACTCTGCTATTACTGTAAAGCACAGTGAATTTAAAGTAATTTTATACTTGCAAGTTTGGATCAGGTTGTTGTATTGTCAATTCAAGGGTTTGATTGTGTTTGTCTTATTTACACTTTACTTAACATCCTAAACTTTATGGAACCAATCTTAAACCAGCATCACAAATATCTTTGTTTGAATACAGTGAATGTTGCAGTTTTATTTATGCCTGTACTTTAGTGCGAATATTTTTTTTCTGACGTCTGTTTGTTTTCAGAGAAGCCACATAAGTCAATGTTTAATAACGTTCATAGAGTTTAGTATTTAGATGTTAATGAAGAAATAATTACAAGGACCATTTGCAGTTACCTGCTTTAAAATCGGAAGGAATGGGTTACTTAGGTCTAAAGAATGACTTTGTAAAAATGTTGCTCTCGGTATAATAACTCTTCATCATGCGAGCAGAAGGAAACAGCTTTTTGCATTTGAGCTTTATAAGCAGCCTTCAGTTCCTCGAGTAATATTTTAGAGTCTTACCTTTAGCGAGACACTTTTCAGCGGACATGTTGGCACTTGAAGTAATGTGTGAATCAAAGGGCTTGAAACGGACCGAGCTCAGAGTGGTGTCAGTGAACAGCCCTGCTCAACTTTTCATTTATACACTTGTGGGCGTGTCCAATCAGTCTGCCATGTTATTCTTGGAGATAAGAGGCGTTTTCCTGGAAACCAGTCATAACCAGTTCTAACAAACAATGCTTATTCGTTTTTTTTCCTAACTGTACTGTCACGAACTTTATATTTTGTGTTAACTTAGACTCTGAGATGTTGCTCTTGAATTATTGACAGTTGCCTGAGCCTTGTACGGTTTAATCTTGAGGTGAATTTGCAGCAACAATTCCTCGTGGTCACAGTTGTTGATGATCAGTGAATCGATTGCTTTTGATTAGCAGCACTGGCTGCTACTTACCTACATATATCTTAATTCTTGTGGAGGTGGTAAGGGTGTAGATGCTTAATTCTTTCACTCGAATGTAGCTTATTATCATTACTATGTTGGTTTTTGTCGGTGTAATTTTTATACCCCCTTTTTTAAAAATACATTTTAGGTCATTTGCTGCAGTACAAAATGTTTGCAAAACTCAATGTTGTGTAACACATGTGGGGAAAACGTGTCTCGTGAACCTCCTAAACTTGGAAATGAAGTGTGTTTGTACTGGCTAAGATAACAATCTTGAAGGAATTCCTTGAGTAATCTATTTGAACACAAGACTTTAAAAAGTATTTTTATTTATTTATTTCACATTTGATTTATAAAAAAAAAAACCATTGGTAAGTGAAGCTGCTCAGTAGCCTACTTTCTTAAAAGCATTTCTCATCGTATCTCTTATTAAATTGCAGTAAAGACAAACCGCATCAACTGTCTCCTATCTTCGGAGCATCCACTGTGAGAGGCGGTACCCGCCTGATTCAGGCACATAAAAGTCACTATTTATATGATAAATTGGACTTGTGTTAATAGTTGACTAGCTGGGCTAATTTTACCTTTAAAACCGCCAGGATAGACGTTTGTGTAACGCATATTCACAGTGACTTTGCAGATACTCCACTCCCCGTTTTTGTCTTGTTTTTACATAACCCAGAAGAAAGTAAGACTAGTTATGACTGCGAGATTACCGCCCCCTTTGTCTCCTTCTGATATTGTTGCTGTTAGACATGTTTTCACAGAAATGATGCTCTTTATTCTCAGAAGCCAATACTGGAAGCCATTTCTAAATCCTGGCTATTACTGAGTCGCAGTGAATAAAGGCTGTGATGACAAATGATGGATCTCTTGCAGGTTAACATGTCAGCATCTTTTGCTTTCTCAGACAGCTATTTGGAATCAACTCAAGATCTTTTGATCTGTTTATTTTGTCATGTATTGAAGAGGTTACAGGTTTCACCTGCCACAAAACTGCCTCTCAGCAAATCTTAACACCCCC
>NW_024582368.1:3225955-3261264 GCF_018398535.1 Haplochromis burtoni
CCCCAAACACGTGTGTAGATAGAAATGGCTGTAATTTCTTTAGTTAAAGCAACATGTTTGTTAAACCCCTTTAATTAAAGCTGAAAGTCTTCCGTTTCAATCACATCTTGACTTTTTAGAATTTAAAATCTACTGTTATGTAAAGAGGCAGGACTACAAAAAAGTGTCATTATCCAAAAACTGATGGGCTCATTTGTATATAAATACTTTTTCAAAGATTCCAGGTGGTTGACATCTTTTACCACAGTGGAGGAAATTGTTATTTGACTCCCTGCAGAATTTGTAAGTTGAAATTTATAAGTTGGAAAAATACCACACAAAGAAGGACCCAGCAGAAACATCTGTCTGTAATCTTCACTCAGTGAAAGGGAAATCAATTTATAACTTTTATGTAATGTCTGTTTTTTTGTTTTTGTATTTTTGGTTGATATTCCGTCTCTCACCAATAAAATGAAACTACCATAAAAATTTGAGACTGCTCTTTTTGTTGTAAATGAGCAAACGTACAAATTTATCAGGGGATCAAATCATTATTTCACCCAATGTATATTTTTGTCTGGAGCCTTTGGTTAAGTAGACTGCTTTAGCTTTCAGACACAGAGCAAAAAAGCTCTAATAAATGGAGAATTGCGGAGGATCTTCATCAAAAACAGGAATCTCTCTTTGCTGATTATACAGGTGCAAGTTTTTGATCCCATCGGGATCTGAATCTGACTTTTGTCCTTTTGTTTCAACGGATGTTTCCCATTTTAAATCTCATGTGAGTCTGTTTCCTTTACTCTCTCCACTACTGACCGAGTGTCAGCCCAGAGGGACCATTTCTGCTGGTTCCTTTTGTGGTTTTCGACTAAATGCCGTCCCTTTTTGAAATATGATTAATTCATAGACTGTTATTCAAACTGTAATGTTTGAATAGTTACTCCTACACAGCGCATTGGATTTTAAGTGCAAAGCTTTGTGTGCACCTTCAACAACAACAGCCACACCTGTGCACACATGTACTGACTAACTCTGTCCTCCTTTGTTGACCCGCAGCACCTGCAGCTCCATTGCAATCCAGGAATCCTGGTCATAAATAAGCACAGTTTTCACTATACATAGTTTTCATTGCATTTTTCTTGAGAAATTAAAAGTTCAAACAATGTCTTTTTTTTCCTTGCAAATATATATAAACAAAAATAATACAGACCAACATGAATCAGCACTGTTAAAAGCCTGAGCAACACCCATGTCAGTTACATAACACCAGGCTGACTACCTAAGTGCTCCACCTAGTGGTGGCAGATTTTAATCACCAAAACTACACTGTTCATAGAGTAATTACTGAAGAGTGGTCACACATTTCAGATGGGACTGATCTCTACACTTTATCTGATATTTTTCTTGTATTGTTTTGGTGGAGCTCCAGTTTATCAAATGACCACACTCTGTGGCCTGGAGAAAAGCATGAAATTGTTTTGTTTTTATAGCACAACCCCCCCCCCAAACAAACAAAAACCCAAACAAACAAGGATGATCATTTCATGGATATTTAATTGAAAAAGTTATTCACATTTGTTCTTCAGATGTTTCCCTTTACACGTGCCACATCAGTATTTTGATACAGACCTGACTCATCGGACATATAAAAGGACGGCTGAGAGTTTTGTTCAGTGGTCTCACTGCTAATTTTCTACAGGCCATAGTCATAGTCAGGTTTCCCATCAACATAGGTCTTGTAGAAGGCCTTGTAGGTGTCTGTGCTGTACATGGTGGCTTTAACAGCTGGATCCTCCCGCATGCGCTCTGTCCACTTCTTCAGCTCAGGTGTACCATCCAGACAGCTAGAAGACAAAGAAAGTAATTTAAAGAAAACTGAATGACAGAACATGAATACACAGATAAATGAAAACGTTAGGCAAATGAGACGTTCTGTTTCAGTAATATAAATATTCAGTTTGATTTAAATAGCACCAAATCACAACAGCAATTGCATCAAGGCGCTTTATATTGTAAAGTAAAGACCCTACAATAATACAATAAGAGCAGGTTCCATTAATAAAGATGAACTAAGATTTAATTTTAACCAACACCACTCTTACTTAAAAAACACAGGCTGAAGCTGTTGGACTCAAACTCAGTGACTCAAATGCTGCTGCAAACATGCTATGTGAACAAGGCAGCATTCAATGTAACCACACTTGTCAACTCGTAACTATCATCAAGTGAGATTAATGCATCAGTAAAGTGTGCTAAGCACAAATTTAGAGTTTTCCCTGTCAAGGAGCCCACTCTTCTTTTACCTTATTTGATCAATGTTTGCAAATTGTGCTTAACACCATCAACATCTGTAAAATTCACTTTGCACTTTCAATTTTAAAGAGGCAAAATAAATATAACTTAGGAGTTCTTAAGATCTGCTCTTCCCTGCAGCATTGCTTTACTTGGAGCTCCTTTTGCCATTATATGGATTTTATAGTGATTCTTTATGGGTCCCTATCAGCAGTTCCTCTGATAATGTCTATGACTAAAAGGAGGCCGCATTCGATTGATCCGCATTGTGTGGCGAAAGAGCGAAATTATGTCATGTGTCCCCCTTTGTGCATTGAGCGCAATGCAGAAAATCTGTCTTTAATCCAACACTGTGAGGCGTGTAGTGTCTCACTGGGTTCTCAAGTTTTGACAAGCCAACAAACACAAAAAAAGCCTGGAAGTATACCACTTGCTTCATAGCATACCCTTCTGGTCTCACAAAAGGAACAATGACAAATAGCACTGATCAATGTGCTCCGTCACTGTGGGAATCCCTCTTCTTTCTCTTGTCTAAACCTTTGTATAGTTAGGTTCCACTCAGATGACCTCAAGTTTCTTTAAATTATTGTATGAGTTAAACATTCATTTTAAACACCCTTTAAACTTAAAGACTGCTACTTACTGTTGCAACTCAAAGGTCACCAGCCTCTCAAACCAAGGCCACATCATGTAGTCAATCATTGTTATGGAATCACCGCCAAAGAACTTGGTCTTCTTATTAGCAAGGTCCTATGATTGAACATTTTTGCCTTTACAAGCTGTAATATTACATTTTGAGTTAATGGACAAAGAAACTACGGGATTCAAATACATTACCTACCTTACTTAATTTGGCTAATTTTTCTTTCAGTTCAGCTTCCAGTCCAGAGACATCCTCTCCATTCCTTCTACCCATTGGGATCTTGTAGAAGTATGGTGTCACCTGTAGAAAATAGTGACATTACAATTATTTGGTGATGGTTGAAAAACAAAAACCAAACCCTTAACATTTTTATTAAAGTTTTCATGCAACATACTTTGGAAAAGTGCTCCAGCATCATCTTTTGCTGAGCCTTAGCAAAGGGAGAGGAGGGAAGCAGCTTCTTTTCAGGGTAAACTTCATCCAGGTATTCACAGGTGATGGGTGACTCGTATATCACCTCACCAGCAGGTGTCTCAAGCGTTGGGACAAGACCAAGAGGATTCTTCTCAAGAAACCAGTCTGGTTTGTCTTTCAGGTGGATGTTGACGGTGTCATATCTGAAACACAAAAGTACCTACGTTATGTTCAGTGAGTGGGATGAGATTTGTAAAATCAATTGTAATAAAATGCATGTTTACGTGATTCCTTTGGCATTCAACACTAATCTGGTCCTCTGGGCAAAAGGGCAGAACCTCATGCTGTACAGTCTAATGTGGCCTTTGGGCACTGGACCAGGTGCGGCACTACCTGAGGGAAACAAGAAAAGCTTAAAAACTAGAATAAAAAAAATACTGAGGTGTAAAGACTTCTGAGGGTCATTCATCAAATTATTTTTTGATTTCATTAACCACTCCGAGAAGAAACTGTCAAGTATTACTGCTTTCATTTTTTTGGTTGGGCTATTTTTCTGTTATTTCTGCACAGTTATTTGTCACTAGAGTTAGACCTAGGACACAGCAAATTTATGTTTTAGCATTTCGTCATAGCTGAGACAGAAAATGTGATGCAGTTGTAGACTGGCAGCTGTATGCTCTTAATTTGGTCTTTATTTCACAACACGTTTGATCAGTGGCGGTCCTAGCCTGGGTGAGGTGTTCCAGGCATGTCCCACCGGGAGGAGGCCCCGGGGCAGACCCAGGACACGCTGGAGAGATTATATCTCTCGGCTGGCCTGGGAACGCCTTGGTATTCCCCCGGATAAGCTGGAGGAGGTGGCTGGGGAGAGGGAGGTCTGGGCCTCTTTGCTTAGGCTGCTGCCCCCGCGACCCGGCCCCGGACAAAGCGGATGAAGATGGATGGATGGATTCTTGGAGCAACTGTAACCCACATAATTTCCTTAGGGATTAATAAAGTATTCTGATTCTGATTGTTTCAGGATGACCTGCCATTATCCAATGACACGTCTGCTTACCTGTATCTTTTGCTCGTTTCTCCTCCTCTTCTTTTCTATTTTTTCTAAACTGAGCACCTGATGGCTTTGAACTTTTCTTGTCCATCTTCCATTGGTTTTAATTTTGCACTCCAGTATGAACACAAATCCCCCATATCGAGGAGCACCACAACATAACCTAACAGACCTACACCTTAGTTCACAGATTCACTTTGTCTAGGGTGTATTTCTGGGATTTCACACAACCCAGGATTCAAATCATGAATACATAATGGACTTGGATTTACATCATTATAAATGAAATGTGCTCTATTTGGAAGCAGCAGGGCCGCTCCCCTTTCGTCGGGTTGTGTGTGAAACTTTAAATCATCAAACTGTAAAATATAAATTTTAAATTGTTATTGATCCCTTTACCCCTGGTCCTAAAGTGCATATTTATTTTCTTACTCTTCTTATATATATTGTTTGTTTACTTGCACTGCTGTGGAGCCTCGTCGTCTCGTCTCTCTATATACTGGACTGTATGTAGCGGAGATGACAATAAAGTTTTACTTTGACTTCAGCAGCAAGCAGGCGCACCGAGGGCTCTCGCGCTCACTTTTCGCGTATAGAATTTCGAAAAAAACATTGGTGCAAATTATAAGTCTGTATCATAATGTCTGGTGTTTTGTTTTTATTTTGTTTTATTTTGCGAGTTGGTTATTAGATGCTGCTCCAGCCAGCCAGTGACTCCCCCGCCGCCCCGCCCTCTCCTCCCTGTGCCGGAAGCAGCAGGAGCACCTCGCAAACGGAGGGCGCCCTTATTCCAAGCAAATGGGCGATAGAAAACCGATCGGTGCCTATGCCATTTCCAGTATGCACTGGCATGACGTCGGGGCAGCATGAGTACGAGCAATTTTTATTATTTTTATTTTTTACCGATGCCCGTGATGCCGCCCCCCCACCACGATGCCGCCCCGGGCAACCGCCCGTGTCGCCCATATCAAAAACCGCTACTGCGTTTGATGACACATACTAAAAATGAGTCCATTAAATGGGCTATTTGATTTGCAACTACAGTGTATCTGCGTTTAGCTTTAGTGTTGTATCTCGTTACTTCCTAAATTCTCCCCTGTAATCAGTTCAGGGCAGAGGAAAATTCATCAATAGAAAGCCTCCAGTTTTAGCCGAGTAACAGCGTAGGTCTTACCATTAGCGAAACATTTTTCAGTGGACATGTTGGCACTTCAAGTGGTAGACGAAGAGCCGAAACGGTGACCGACTACACCTGACCGAGAAAGAAAGTCAGAGAGCAAGCAGTATGGCTGATTATTAATTTTATACACTATTTCCGTGGTGAGCGTGTCAAACAGCGCCTCAGCCAATAGTGTGAAAGGCGGGTTACTATGGTTACACAACGCTCTCCCGGTTGAAAGTACTTATAAACATTGCGTAGTTTGACTTTTTTCTTCTTCTTTTTAATCGTAAAATGAACGAGTTTGGAAGTTTAGAACTCAGGTATGTTGTCGCTGCAATTACGACACTGGTTATTTGTTAACAATTAACTGATATTGGATTGTTACAGGTGGATACAAGGTTTCGGAAACAAAAATACCGAGTTTGTTGAAAATAAAACAGTATGCTACACATGTGGGAATCATATATGTTTCCTGAATTTGGAGACAAGGACGCAAAACGCGTTTCCGAGTCCTGGCAGAGGCATTGGTGCATTGACAGCCAACGGAAACAGTGGGATTTTTGCTTTTTCCGAGGAAAAACTATCCCCGTCGATATATGTATACAGTTTCCCTGAGCTTCAGTTGAAGAATGAACTTAAAGGTAAGGCAGACGTACTTTAATTTGTTAAACTGCCACATTTTTTACTGTAATCCTGCCAAAGATGTGGACTTTTGCTCATTCATCTCTTTTTTTAGGAGGAGCACAACTGGACTACACATCTCTGGCATTAAGCCACGGTGGTCCATATTTGGGCTCCTGCTCCTCTCTTCCTGACCACATCATTACTGTGTGGTAAGCCACTCAAAACAGAACACTGCCCTATACTGTGTACCATGTGTTTTCAGTTACTCGGGCTGAGCGGCAGTGTAATAGTAATCATAACCTTCTGATGCAGGAACTGGGAAAATGCTGAGCCACTTTGTTCTCAACCACAAGCTGGACAGGATGTCGTTTCCTTGGCATTCAACCCCATGAATTGGCTTCAGCTTTGTTCCTTGGGCACTGCTTCACTCACTGTCTGGAATATTGCAAAGAGTGACAGCCTTCATGTCCTGCAACCGAGGTAAACGCAATACAGCAAATGCATGTGTTTAAGTTTCTTTCAGCCTTGCTGCAAATGCATGGAAGGTTGAAAGAAAGTGGGGAAAGTAAAGAGTCAAATAATAACATATATGTGCATATCATATTTGTCATATTGCAGTACAATTAAGCTTCCAGCACCTGGTGGGACCTTTAGTGAGAGCCAGGCACCATCCTCTCAAAATGTCAGCAACATTATGGTAACTTTCTAGTTTGTGTGATATAACTGCAGTTTTTAGATCTTTAATTTATCCATAAAACAATTATGTTTTCCATGACCCAGCTCTACATGTGTTTGCACAGGCCAAACTCCACCAGAGCACCAGAGCCAGGCTGACTCCTTCTGCCATCTGCTGGACAGCCACTTCAAAGCTCTATGTGGGCTGTGCTGAAGGATTCCTGCTTCTTGTTGACCCAGAGAGCCACTCTGTCTCTGTCCTTTCCAATCCTACAAGTAAACAAACCCACACTTGGATGTGGAAGATATTTTTTACCCAATTCAGAGACTAGAAAACCCATTGGACATATTATTTGTTCTTCATTTTTATTCAGGTGCTGAATCTATCCCTGAACTCAGAAGAAACAGCTTTCAGCGTTTAACTCCTAACAACAATGGTTTGATTGCTGTAGGAAAGGTACAAGCCCACTCAATGGTTACTGTATTAATGTATACAAGCACATCAAACATCAGGCAATTTAATATTGTTCTGTGTTGCAGGAGAGCGTTGTACACCTGCAAATCAAAGGGAGTCAGATAAACATTGCACAAACGTGGAAGTTAGAAAGACCTGTCACAACTGTGATGTACTCTCCTGACTATAAAACATTACTTTTTTCCTCTAATACCGTAAGTACTTAAGTGCGCAGGAGCATAACATGATATAGCCTATATCCAAATAATAATATGTTACATGACAGAAAAGAACAAACTCTGACACCTGCTTTTCAGGGGCAGATATATGTGTTGAACCCAGCCCAGTCAGATAGGATTGTGAAGATCTTCGATGTTCTCAGTGGCAACTTTGTGACAGCAACTCTCTTGCACAATGACAAGAACATTTGTGTGGTAAAGCATCTGTGTTGCTCAAGAACTGCAGCGTCTTGTAATTTGGGCCTGTGTCTCTTAATGAGCAGTGATGTTTGTGTTTACATTGGTTGCAGTCCTTGAAGGAGTCTGGAGAATTGCAACTGTGGTCCTCAGATGGCATCTGCATCAGTTCTCTCTCACTCCAAGTGGAGGTCAGATTGCCACCAGGAGAACTTACAGGACAGAGCACTTTAATATAAAATGTGTAAAATTGACATTTTTAAGAAAAAACACAAGTCTCTTTGTCTTTAGGTGACATGTCTGGCCTGCTGTCCTGTTGCACACTATGCAGCTGTAGGAACAACTACAGGAAAAGTGCTCTTTATTGACCTAAACCAGGAGCAGAGGCCTCGCCTGGTGCACGAGGTTCTCCTTTACCACAGTGCTGTTGATCATTTAGTGTAAGTATCTTCCATTTTTGTGATGCTTTCACGGGCATTTCAGTTAAAAACTGCACACAAAATTATATTATATTATATTATTATATATTATTATATTTGTGACATGGAAGCATGAATTAGAGGGTGACTTCTTCTCCCCTTCTGCTCAGAAAAGCAAATAAAAATGTGTTTACTTTTACAGTTTTGATCATGACGGGCACTATCTTTTCACCGGTGGCTCAGATTCACATATCTATGTCTTAGAAGCTAGGCCGTCCAAGATGTTTTCAGTCATAGGGTACACAGGTAAATGCTTTTATTCTTACTCCTTTCAAAATATTATAAATCAACATTAAATTACAGCACACATCAGTGTAACTAGATAAGAACTGTCACACACTGTAGCGTTGCAGAAATGTGTAGTCCTACTACTGTAACCAATGCAATGTGTGGGTTTCTTTTCCAGTTCTTTCTGGATGCATTTTGTCTCTTTCCGCTCAGTGCAACAGGGACATGAACAAGGTGAAAGTTCTTGCACTGTGTGCTGGTGAAGAGGACAGAAAAAAGGACAGTAGCCTGCTTACATTGCTCTCTCTGCCTACCCAGAACCTTGGAGGTACAAAACTAAAAGTGTTGATGAATTCTCTACTTAGTCTCTAGATGTTTAAATCATTTTAAAACAGTTTTATGATAGGACAGAGTTGTTCTTTAAAAAAAAAGAATCTGTAGAACATAAATTACTGTGGTACCTTTTTAAGAGCGTGAATCCCTCTTGAAAAATAGTAGGATTTTTTGGCAGTGTCTCAGAGGCAATGTGAGAATCTCAAGTCTAATAAATGAATCATTAAATCATGGGGTAGTAAACTAAGGCAGTTAAAAAAAATGTAAACATTTAGCCAAGAAGGGGCACTGCATACATGAGAGGAGTGAGGTTTGAGAATCTGCAAAAAGTAAAAATTCATTTTGAAACCAAAAGTTGAATCATCTCCTGTGGGCGAGGAGAGGTTTGGAAGGTGATTAATGGAAATAAAGTACAAGCGAAACTTAAGGATCATGTCCTGGTTCCCGTAGTTTCCTTTATATTCCACTTACAGTACTGGGAAAAGTCTTGAGTCACCTATCCATTCTTTATGATTTGTTTCCAGGGAGCAAGGCTTTCTTGTCTTTTCTTAAAGTGGTCTTTAGCAGTAGTTCTCCTGGCTTTCTGAAGGTCTTTTGAGTGTTATGTTGACATATAACAAAAAACTTTGGAACTTCTCACTCTTATTGCTTGTTTATGCCCTGCCCTTATCTTCAACGTCATGCTGCTCTGTTGTATCTTAATTGCCCCTTGGGGATAAATAAAGTCTTTCTGATTCTGAAAAAATCAGTTTTAAATTGTATCTTTAGGACTTTGTTATTAGCAGCTCGTTGCAAAGGCATGAATTTTGCTTCCATTTCTTTAGTCAGATTTTAAAAAGTCCCAAAAAATGCATTTTGAAAGGCATACAATTTTATTTTTTCTTCAACAAGATGATTCCCAAAGGTGATTCCTTTTAGCTAAAAACTTT
This sequence comes from Haplochromis burtoni, assembly GCF_018398535.1. Lineage (NCBI taxonomy): Eukaryota > Metazoa > Chordata > Actinopteri > Cichliformes > Cichlidae > Haplochromis > Haplochromis burtoni. Next base: position 3,235,635 of record NW_024582368.1, read on the forward strand.
GGATATCTTGACATGGTGTACAGTGTGTCCTTAAAAAAAATTGAGGAAACTTGAAAAATGAAGACAAAAGAAGTGGGAGGACTAAAAAAACACACACTGGGACACTATGAGCCATAGATCATCCTCCCCAGAACCCACACCTAAACATTATGGAAACCACGTGGAATCTTCTTGACAAAAACAAAAAAAAGCAGCCATCATCCAGAGAAGAGCTTTAAATTTCCTTCAAAAAACCTGGAAAATTACTCCTGAAGATTACTTAATGAAATGACAAGAAGGCTGCCTAAAAGAGTTCATGCTATATTGAAGAATGAAGCTGGGTATATAAAAATATTGACTTTAAAGATTTGATAGAACTGTGGAAACTGTTCTTGCCTCATGTACTATATTTCCATTTATGTTTGCACATTTCACTGCACCTATCTCCCATTGTAGGAGCAAAATATAAAGAACTGGGAGACAGCCTGAGATTTTAAACAGTACTTTACACAGGTTTAATAAACGATGAATGATAGGCTTCTTCTTGTCTTCTGTTCTTATTGTTTTAAGCCTGAAAAAATGCATTATTTATCCATTATGTTTTATTTATCCAAGGAAATATCTTGGCAGTGTTCAAAACAAGGAACAGACACTAGACCACGTTCCCATAATGGATTAATAGTACTTAACGTGATGTATCACACAGAAATGTTTAGACATGTTGTTACTGACACAGTTAAAATGAATACAGCGAGTGAACAGTTTACAAAATCACACCCTTTATTTATACAGCAGACTGGAAAACTATGTTGGACAACACACACAAAGACACAAAGAAGAAGCAAACACCAAATTGAGAGTTCTAATACTAACGCTGAGATGCTAGTTTGCTTTAAGGGGCCATCTTTGAGATTAAAGCGCCGGGAAAAAAAACAGGCTTGGCAGTTTGTAATTCTCAATTTATCTGTTTTTCATTGCATATTACAACGTGTCTGCTGTTCTGCAGGTCCAGATAGTATAGACCGACATGGTTGCCTGTCTTCTCACGTCCTCAAAGTGTTCACATTCACCGTGCCTCGTCCACTTACAAGCTGTGTTCTGGGATTAAGTGAGATCTTTGCTTACTGCCACAGGAGTAAAACACTTCAGCGATTTGTACTTCCTGAGGTTTGCTGCTGTCTTTTTTGGCTTTTTTCTTCTCAAATCATCTGTATAACTAAGTCACAGCATAGCATCACTCTGATTTGTTTTTGTAGTTTTACATACGTAATGGTCTCAGGTGTGCATTTTGAATCTTATTATTCTACTCTCTGATCTGTGCTCTCAGGACAAAGGGGATCTCTCTGATCAACAGGGAGTCGAGCTGAAACCAGTGCAGGAAGTAAGGGGTCATCCACTGGGCCCTGCCTCTCTTGCTCTCTCCCCTCACCGTTTATGGTTGGCTTCTGTGGGCCGAGATGGCTTACTACGGATTAGACAAACTGCGTCCATGGTTAGATCTCATTTAATTTCCTGTTTTTCATTTTTACTGTGAATGTTTTTGAATCCTGCATTTCATTCCCTGTGGCGCTGCCACACCTCTAGGAGCGGTACATTGAACTGCAGTGTCACTCGTGCCGTTTCGGTGGAGTCCGGAACGTGTCCTTTTCCACAGACGGTTGCACACTCCTCACTGTAGGCCTCAAAGATGGCTCTCTTGTGTGCACTAACATCAGGTAAAACGAGTTGCACGTCACGCTTACATAATGCACAGATGTGAACAGCAGAGGGAACCGTTGCTCACAGTCACCAATAGGCTGATGAGGGTTACGTAAGGCAGGGCTTTTTCTCTATTATAACTGGCAATGAAGGACAAAAGTAAGTAAATATAACTTAGTGTCCAGGGGAATATCAGCAGGAAGACAAAGATCTAATAAAATTCACAGCACAATCTTTCCTCAGAATAACATCCCACTCACATTCCACATCTGACTACAGCAATTGTTCCTGCATGCTTCTGTTTTCAAGTCGTTTTTATCTTAAAGGTTTTAGTACTTCAGAAATATTTTATTTGCATGCACCATTTGCGAGATCATGGTGTGTATAACCCACTGCCTATATTATTTATATAATAATAATATTGCGAATAATCTGTAAATGTAACCCCAATTGACCAAGCTATATATATAATGTTTAATTGATCTGTGACAGATACTCTAAAATGTTCCCATGTTATTAATTATAGTTTCAATCGTTTTTTGTCAAAAACACAAAATGTACAAACAAAATTACATATTTTAGGCAATCCTTGTGTGACTTTTATCTTTGTTTCAGTACTGCTAAAAAAAAGACTGACTGAATTAAGGATTGACTTTATTAAAACATGGCAGTATCATTTTATTGGCAAACATATATCAATGCTTTTGTTTAAAGCAAAAGCTAAGAAAACATCTTTCCTCTCGATTCTGTTGTGTTTTAAATGTTTTCTGACGTTGAGCTGTTTTCACTGTCACTTTGGAATCTGCCTCAGGGTGTTGTAGCGGAAAAATGTCACTACTGTAAGTCTGTTAGCCGTGGTTCGCTGCAAGCAGACCTACTCATAAATTTCCATCTTCTCATCACTGATTTAGAAGTTGGAAATTTACAATAAAATCAAAGCCAGTAATGTTAAAAACGGGTGTGCATGCATGTTTCTGGGATCACAGATGTTGCCACATAACAATCCATCATATTTTCAGTAGGATACTTTCTGTGAGAAACAATGAAAAGTTTAATTGTTTCAAATTCAGATCCACACTAGAAAACCTTTTCATTATGATCCATATAAATATACAGCCTGGGCCATAAACAGACCTCTGAGGTGATAACCCTATTCTAACCCTGTATTTTAGAGAAGGAAAAGAACAGATTTTTTTAAAAATACTTTTTTCTTTTGTGCTTCAAGTAAAATTATTATTATTTTTGTTCCCTGATTGACAAAACTGTATAGAACAGTTTAATTACACAGTCCGATCACCTAGGGTTAAAGTTACATGTTTAGGCTCTACAAAGATTCATTGCACCGTTAAACCTGAGGGGGTTAAAGGACATGCTTGATGATAACATATATTTTTATTAATAGCAACAAATTCCATGAAAAGATCAAATATTATCTGTGCAACCAAGCTGTGTAGTCTGTTCTCAGAGATTCTTTTGTCTAGAAACTCTTAAATGGATTTGTGTGCGCTGTTACTTGTGCCTTCATTATGATCAATTCACCGTTGACTGCGGTCTTCTCTTAAAATGACAGCTGATAAATACCTTTGCATATTTTTGTGTATTTCTGCTTGGGTTCACACAGAGTTAAAGGTGGGGATGTCAGTAAGATGAATGAAGCTACTCAGTACAGCAAGTCTACGGCTTATTTCTTGAAGAATATCTTTGATACTGAAAATCCCATCCTGATTAACTTTCCTGTGTGGGGTCAAGTGTCTCCGGTTGGCACGGAAACTCCAGAGGTAAGTAAGGTTAAATTGATCCATTGCGTTCTGTTTTACTGTAAAAACATGCTCTATTTGCTCAGGACAATGGGCTAAAGCTATTAATTAACTGCAGTCTAGTGCTGTAAAAGTTTCCTTTGTGCAGACTTCCCTGCTTTCATGGCCTCTAGTAGCTCAGTGCTGTTTCTTAACTTCAGCTGTTAATGATTTTAATGTGGTAGGAGAAAAGTAAATGTTTTTCAATGCCTCACAACTCAGTTCCCAAACTACAGCCTCCAAATCTGAAGGAACGCCTCCCTGACAGAGCTTTAACATAAACAGATTTAAGTTATAATGTTTTGTTATGCACGTGATAAACTTATTTTAAGCACCAATTAAACCTAACTTTTTCTTCTTAAGAAAGGGCTTGATGTTTTTTCGTTACTCCATTTAATACACTATTTTAATTTTCTTATATTTTGTTTTTAAAATATGTTTGTTACTGGATTTTTCATGTAGGTTTTTTGTTTTTAGCTCATTTCTTTTGTTAATTGTCATATATGTCTTTAATTTTTTTAAAATCTTTTTTTGGCCATATTGTACTTTATTACTAAACTATTCAGCTTTTTAAGCTGGTTTGTTAGAGGCTGTAGTTAAAGTTTTGGCTGTTGTAACATGGGGATTTTCCAGCTCTTATGCTAAATAAAGTATATCTTATCAGTTGTAATAGATATAAACTGCTATTTATTGCTTGTGTGCCATTTACTGTTTACTTATCTAAATCTTTGAGTTATTTTTATGTGTCATAGGTCAGTGGTGGACCATCTGTCAATGTGACAGAGCGAGATAGGGACGATAACAACCTCCTACGTGCTCCACCTTCACAGCCCACCTGGCTGGAAAGCAGGCGAGAGGGGGTCAGTGACTAATATGCTGTGATATTTGTGGTGGTGGAATGACATCTGGATGTTGTCTACTATTTTTAGATACTTATTCTGCTGGGGGGTTTTCTACGCGCTTGCAGATTGGAAGGTTACAAAAGTCCCCTTTGCACCAGTGTGTGGTATCTAGCTGGAAAAACAGCTGTGTGGTTCTTGGCATGCAGTCACTCTGTGCAACAGCTTGATTTATTTTTTTTATGGAGTAAGAAAACCAATTAGCTAGAGGTATAGCGCAGTAAAGAACATAAACATGTGTAAGAGCATGTTAGGTACTTTGTCACCTGACAAAGAATTTTGTTAACAATAAATTGATGTTGAAGGTGTGGCAGGTTTTTAAATTTTAGGTTTAGCAAACCTCACTGATTATCTTATCACACATCGGAAAGAGGCACTTTCTAGTCTGATGTATGCTACATCTACCACGGCGTTGTGGGTGGGCCTAAGGGGCCTGAACCCACCCACTCCACTAACGGGCCCACCGTGATAAGTGGAGTAAGTGTCTTAGTATTTATTTTCAGTTAATACAAAGGAAATATTTAATTAAATAAATAAAAACTAAATGTGTTTTCCTTTATATATAAGTAAAAGGTGATATTTATGAAGTTATCAAAGGCAAATTCTGACCAATCACAACAACCCATTTCACATGAACCATTACCTGATAAATCTGAGGGAGCACATCACAGTTCAGAGGTTGTTCAGAAGAGGATGAAGAAACTTCTCTGAATTTTTCTGATACGATCATGAGGTTTTACTCAGTTTGATTCTGGGATTTTGGTCATACTGAACCTTCACAGCTACTTTGTTTCAAAATATTAGACGAGTCTCAGCGGGGACAAAATAAAATTTGTCCTGAGAACTGTTAAAAAATAGGTGGCCTGTCTGTTTTATATTCTCTTTCAATGTAGCGGCAGTTTCTATTGGGTTGATGAATATACAGGGCAGTGCTGTTTTCTCACTGTTGTTATAAGTCAGTGTAGCTCACCCTCTCATCCATAAGAGGATTTATTTGTTTCTTTGATTACACTTTGGATCTCTGTGTTTAAGAGGATGAACATATTGGTCTTCACAATCCACAGCAAGAATATTAATGATAGATCGAGTATTGTTTTTTTCATTTACACATGCTTGTGGGTATGCGCATGCACCCACTTGTAATAAATATAAGCGTCAGGATTAAAATCAACTTCTATAATTACTTTGTCCACAATCGGGATCCTGGCACTGACTCTGTGCTACAGGCTGAAGTGTTGGCTAACATTTTCTTTTCTTGTCAGTAATTACTATTTCTAATTTGAATTTTTACGAGAGATTCTCGATTCTTGTGAATCTGACAGTCTACATGTTGTCAACAGCTTCTAAAAGAAGATCAAGAGAAATACTCTGAGATGAAGAAGAACCTGATGGAAACCATCAAAGAGTTACGCGACAGTGTAAGTGAAGTTTATTACAAATGCTGGTATTAAAAAGATTAGGAGAAAATTATAATGCCCATGCATAAAACCTGAAAGAATTTAACACAATTACTGTGTCAATAAACGTCTTTCAATCCACTGAGAATTCTCCGTACTTACAACTATACTTAATACCTGAACAAAACCTACATACACGTAATTAGACTGATCTAAAAACAGATTTCATGTAGCCAAAATACTCCATATCTAAAAGCTAAAAACTTTATGGTAAATACTATACAGCAGATAAAGCATAACATGATATTTGAAAAAATGATAACAGCTCCACAAAGAGTGTGATCCCTGCACTGTATTTCCTGTGATGTTAGATCCAGGAGATGATACGTGACAGTGAGAACCAGCCTGAACACTTTAACCTGGATGTTGAGGAGGAGAGGAGACTCGAGGCCATGGTGGAGCAGGAGGTCACAAGGGTACTGCTGCACACACAAATGGGATGACACTTTAATTCTGAATTCGAGTGATTGTGAATCTGTTTCCCTGTTGTAGGTGAGGACGGAAATTGAATGGGACATTGTAGAAAAATGTTACTTCCGTGATGTCCTAAAGAGAGAATGCTGGGATACCATGAAGGTCATCAGCAGAACCATAAATGTGAGAAGGGTCAGAAAAAAACAGCGAAACATCACACTGATGACTTTTAACATTTTTTAATTATCGCAGTTTCTTTTTCTCTTGTCTGCCGCAGGCCTTTCACTCTGACCTTGAAGTGCTGAACTACCCTCTGAAAGAGCAAACAGCAAAAGAACTTGAGGACCTTTGCAGGGTTCAAAATATGAGGAAGTTAGAAAAAGCTGCCTGCAGCGTAAGAAAAACAGATCCAGAAGCTCAAACAGTTTAGACTCTGAGTAGCACTGCAAAGAAAGGCACATGTGATGAATTCGAACCAGTTAAATCGTGTTGCTGTTTTGAAATGTGACACAGAAATGCAGTAATGCAGCGCTGAGTGGAAGCTGCGACAACGCAGCCTCCTCTGTGTTTTGGGTTTTCCTCTCTGGAAATACATTTTATGGCTGAAGCGTTCAAGTCAAAACAAGTTTACAGCTACAAAATGATTGGATGCCATGAATCTCAGTCCTTCATCTGACCTTTCACTGCAGTAGCATTTTGAAATGCTTGAACACATGCCAGTCCACCAGTGTTGAAACTTTTTTAGATTTATAGCTGTGTGGCTAAAAGTGAGTTGTTTCGATAGTTTTATCTTAGTGCAATGTCCTGTGGATGAAGTTTATAATCACATGGCCACAGATTCAGTCCTCACTGTTTATCTCAGCCCTTGTGTCCACCTTTAACCCTCAGCTAGGCAACCTAAAGAAAGATCTCAGTGCACAAGAAGAAGAGGAGGAGAAGAAAGTCCAGGACGCTGAGACTGCCACTGTGACGGGGAGTATCTCGGCTCAGTTAGGATATTCAAATCCTTATGTCTACGATCAGTTCAGCCTGAAAACCATAGAGCAGAGGATCAACCAGATTGTTTTGTTACAGGTGGGAACCTGTTTCAAAAAGGTGCAATAATTATGTCTTTATATTCAGGGAATATCCAGAACTGTAATTAAAACACTTTCTTAAAAATAATAATTATGGAAATAAAGAGCAACTTCATCATATTGTCATGCTGATCATTAATAGCAGGTTTTCTTTGCCCAATTTCACTAATCTGCACATTGCAGGATGTGATTTATCGCGTCAAGACGGCTTTCAACGCTGACTTTGAGGCATTACACAAGCAGAAGATGAAGGAGCTCAAACGTGTGAGAGACAGGAACAAGCACATCAGAGAAATCATGCTGCAGCTGGACATGCACGAGGAGCTGTGGGAGCCCAGCCTGACCAACAGCGAGTGGCCAGAGAGGCTGCTCGCAGTGGAAGTCTCTGAGGTTACTGTCCTCTTGAAACATCTAATCAGTTCACAGAGGGTTCAGAGAAAGTTCAGGGGACAAAGCATCTGTACAAGTTGAACTGCTCGTTTGTTTGTTTGTTCTTTTACCAAAGTGTGAAATGGTGTGTGGTTTTTGTCTTATGAGATGTCAACTTTGTCCAACTCCAGATAAGAGCTGAACGGTACCTCACAGCGGAGCAGAAAGAAGAGGAGGAGAGGAGAAAGCTGGAGGAGGAACGTCGTTTGGCTGCCCAAGTATGCTGCCACAAAACAAAAAAAATATGTTTTTGTTTTTCGGTTTTTACGTGTTAAAATACTTGCATAAAGGATGATTGCTTCGATGGTGAGGATAGCTCAGTTCTGCCATGTTAATGGGTTTGTTGCTCTATTGTTCAATTGCAGGCTGATGATTCTAGAGAAAGGGCTCTTGATGACATGATGGATGGAGTACTTGAAGTGAAAAAAGAGGACATCTTGAAAATGGTGACCATCAAAACATTTTTTTAAGACATTAATGCTGAAGTAGACCAGTAGACAGCAGAACACAGTATGAAATATTATCTACTCACTTCTTTGATCAATCTGTTAATTTTGAGATTGTCTCCAAATGCAGAATACAATTAAATATAAAATAGAGTTTTATGTTAAATGAACTGGTACTTATGAAGTGCCCTTCTCCTCTTAAGCCCGATTCAACCGGGCTTAAGGGGAGAAAAAAACCCAGTATAGTTATAAATAGAACAGTAATAAACACACACACATTCATATAGCACTTTATTCTGTGCCTTTGAAAATCATGCTTCAGCACCTTGACTATTGCCGCTTTGACATGCAGACTAGAGGAGCCAGGAATTGAAACACTGACTTTTTAATTGTTAGATGATCTGCTCTCAAGTGGGAAGACGGGGGTTCGGGGGTATATGGTTGAATAAGACATTTGAATGCTGTTGTAGAATGTAATTCAATTTAAAAAACAGAAAACCAAACCAAAACAGTCTTTTAAGTGAGAAGATAATATAAATAAATACAGCATGATGTACTTAGCTATTTAAAACTATACTGTTTTTTAATTACTGGTAGTTATAGATAATAATGTATTCTGTAATTAGATAATATAACATATTAGAAAGCTGGTCCACATCTCATGTCTTTGTTTCATATTACATACAGTCAAAATAATATGGACACCCACGTGTGTGTGTGTGTGTGTGTGTGTGTGTGTGTGTGTGTGTGTGTGTGTGTGTGTGTGTGTGTGTGTGTGTGTGTGTGTGTGTGTGTGCACGTGCATGTGTGTGTGCGTAATTGTGTTTCATGGAGTCTAAATATGATCCATGTCTGTTGTCACGGTGACAACTTGAATTCTTTTCTAAGCAGCGTCAGTTAAATTAGACAAATGAGCAAGAAGGGCACATAGTTTCTATTGAATTTACTCCACAGGAAATACCTCTGCCTGAGTTTGTTTTGACCAAACCTGACATTCAGTGGAGTGAGGAGGAGAAAAAAGTTTTCAAAGAGTATGAAAAGAAAGCCAAGGAGCTCAGCGAGGAGAAGGAGAAGTACAAAAAGGTATTACATAAGATGCTCTTTTTGCACTGATCTGAATTATAATTCACTCCTGATGTGAATGGTAACAGTCTGTGGCCTGTGTTGTTGCAGCTACTGGAAATTGAAATAAAAAAGCTTCACCAGTCCACCAAGGAAGCGACCGAAAGGTTTGATGAAAATCTGGCAAAGCTGTTAGAGAAGAAAGTGAACTGCACAGTAGCTATATACCAGGTAAGCCCTCTCTTCTCATTTGCCCCTTGCGATGTCTTTTATAACATCCTGCTTAAAATTGGTTTCGGTGTATCTAACAGGAAGAGCTCAAGATCACATATCTCGTTGAGTCAGTCCTCAGAGAAGAAGAGATGAGAAGCCAGGAGCAGGAGCTCAAGCTCCAACTTGAAAAAATGTTGGCATACAAGGTCAGAAAACTGGTGCACAGTAATGCTGTAGGAATTTATGAGTGCCAGCTTCACACTCTGTTCTTTGTGAGAAATGGCAGCAACATCATCCAAAACTGTAGAACAAAACCTTCCCTTCGTTCAGGCATGTTTTTTTAAGAGCTAACCTGTGTGGCACACTCATTTTGTAGGCTTCAAGACTGCTTATCGCTAATTTCCATACATGCTCGTCTCCTCTAAAATTGGTTCCTCTGACAGGATGAAACTGAGGAGAGGTTGAAGAAGCTGGAAGATGAAGTAGAGTTGTTACAGGAGACGTATGACAATGTTGTCCTTGAAGACAAAGTAAGCCAGCTGATTAAATACTAAAATGATGGCTGAGAGAGATGGCAAACATAACACAATATAGTAACCTAACGTCTGTGTCTCTGAAGTCGCTGGATAAAGACTTCAGGAGGGCATTTTCAGACCTTCCGAGCCATATGGTCGATTGCCTCTATAAGATGTTCAAACGCAGACCCAGGTTTGTTTCCTGATTGATGGCTACGCATGAAGAAAATTACATAATTTGAGTTGTAAACTGTTTATCGTTTTTTGTGGGCAAATTTTCACCCCACAGGGCTCAGAAGATGAGGGCCCAGATGGACAACAGCAACAATTCTGACCCGTTTAAAGAGAATCGTCTGTGTGGTTCTCAGGCCCCTGATGCATTCAGCCAAATGCTCAGAGCCATGGACGAACTGGACGCTCCAGCGAACATACCAGAGGGCTTGAGCACAGTAGCCTGGGAGAAATTCTGTCACGTTCGCAGAACTAAAGTAGAGAGCGAGCAAAAGGTATGACGACGAGGAGAGGTTAAATATGGAGGAGAGTTGCTGTTCCATTAAGATATGCATAAATGTGCACAATATCTTACTCCGGCTCAACTTATGAATAGATGTAAAAAACAACTATTTCCATTCTGTGCTTGCAGTTATGCACTCACTGCCAGACACGTCTTTTTCAGGTAAAAACAAAAGCTTTGACTCTCGCTGAGATGCAGGCGTTCCTGCAGAAGAAGAGAAATGAGGATAAAGCTGCTCAAGAGGAAATTAAAAATCTTTCTAAAGCGCTTGAAAGGTATAAATCAGATTTTTCACTCTGATTCCAGCCTTAAACTTAATGACTAGTGTGAGTGCATTAAATCTATTTTTTAATGGAAGAATGACCCGTGAGTGCTCCCCCCCCTCCTTCTGCTGTAGTCTGCACCGGAGGAGGACTGATCTCCTGATGGACACCATGGTCCAGATCATACTTAAACAGGGACAGGTGGAGGTGACTACCACAGACCCAACTGCTGACAACGCAGACACCGACTTCATTCTTTACCACAGGAGCGTCGTGGACAACCTGAGAAATGTCATCAGGGTCAGCCTTTTCCTACTCTCATCACAAAGAATTTGATTTGATTCAAACCAAATTGGTCAAATTCAGGTGGTTATGGTGTCGTTGCCTGCTACTGATTATCGCTATGCTCAGACACTTGCAGAGCAGAAAATAACATCCATGGTGGCGTGCAAAGACGTGCGTAAGGGCATGATCCAGCTGGAATGGGAGAACAAGGTGATGAGGAAGCAAATAGAAGACCTCTACGACAAGGAGAAGAATATAAAGATGCTACAACTCTCAGAGGAGCAGCAGAAAATGACAGTAATGTAGATTCTAAAATATGCTAACACTGCCTCTTTTTAAATGTTTTATTCTAAACTAAACTGAGACAGTGAATAGGCATTACGCTGTATAATTCCAACTTGTGAAAACGTTCAACATCTGCTTAAAATAATAACAAAATGTCTGCGTTTAGGGTTAAACATTAATCCCATTTGCATTTCTGGCCAAACCTCAGGCGGTGATATGAAGGCAGGTATTTGGCAGCATCACATGTTTTGCGGGCAGCAAATTGTTACCATCCTCCAGCACAGATGGATGATCTTTTATTGAAGACACACACCCTATTCACGCCAGCTCCCCACCCTGTTTTTTTCCCTTTTTCAGCTCTTAAAACTCTTACTCAATAGGCGGAGACTGGTTGGAAGATTATCCTGTCCTTCCGTTCTTTTTTAAAAAAATACGTTTTACTTTGTTTACAACCTAATTCGCATTGAACACGAGTAATATCACAAGTTAGAGCGCTGCAGTTGAGAAATAAAAAATACAGATCAAATGAGTCATCCGTCATCTTATTTTTAACAAGTCAATGAGCATCGCATGTGTTTCCAGGCCTGAATGCCAGCTTCCGTTGGAAAAAAAAAACTTCAGGTAGATCTTTGGTGGCCATTTCCTGCCATTGTTCAAGCCCATGAAACCAACCAACTAAATCCAAAGTTTTATGATGACGGTGTTTTACTTCAACTGTTGTTGGATGCTGATTTTCTGTTCTTTCACTGCACACTCTTTTCCTTTTCAGCATCGCAGCAAGTCAGATCAAGAAAGTCACACATCCAAGCAGATTTCCAGTTTGGAGAAAAGTATTGCCTTGATGGAAACGGTAATAAAACAGTAGCTACATGTGTGTAATTTGTGCAGCTGACTGTTCAGATAAAATGTGCTTTTTTTTTTTCAATTTTATGCAATTATGCAAATGCAATTATTTTCAATTTCAGACTCATAAGAAGAGTGTGCAGCAACGCTTAAGAAAGATTGAACAATTAAATAAGCGGGCAGCAGCAAAAACTAAAAAGAGCGCCGATTTAGAACAGCAGCTCCCTGAAATGCATGTCACCGTGTCAGAGTTGAGACACATCTGCGAAGCAGCAGGTAACGAAAACAGCCATTTCAGCTCTAATTAAACACAATGCAAATGGGAGTTTTCTTCATCTTCTAGCATGTTTGGTATTTAGCTATGGCAGAAAATGAGGCTGCTGCACAAGAAGAGCGCTACCAGGAAATCGTTAAGAGGAGCAAGTTGAAGGAACTCGCCAGAGCTCAGGCAGAGAACCTGGCTTTCCTTGGGGCAGAAGTTGAGCGTCTCACCATGAAGAACTTTCCTTCGCTTGATCAACTGAAACACTAATGAGCAAAGCTTTCTTCTTCAACAGATTTTTACGGTTTTATTTAAGCTTCTCTCAGCAGATAAATTGAACATAAAGTGTACAACTTGAACTGTAGCAGCAACAAATTAAACAATAAACAGGACATCTGAAATGTGATTGTTCCCCTGTAACATTTTATTAGGTAGTGAAGTCGTCCTCTGTGCGGTCAAAGTGCAGAATGCTCTCATCCAAATTGAACAGGTCAATCAGCTCAGACAAGCTGGCTTTTCGTCCATCAATAGGGACTTCTGATTGCAGTTCATACAGCGCAGCTTGAGCACAATGCCGCCACTTATCAATCAATGTTTGGAGATGAGTCAAATCATTCTGTGGGCGAAAGATGGGAGAACCTGTCGTGAGAAATTGCCAGCTTTGGTTTAAGTAACCAAAAACATATCCCATTATGTTCCATTTAAATGTCACCAATACCTTGCTTCTGTACATTTTAACCATCTTGAGTCTACGTAGAGTCTCTGTTTTGTCTTTCACCTCCTTCCTGAGACGTTGTGCAAAGTCTCCTGAAGGATATTGTGTTGATTTGGGAGCAGGCCCAGACAACGTTTTACTCCCTTCTCTCTCCCCATTTCTGTTTACATCAACACTGCTTAAAACCACTGGAGGATTATTAACGGGCTGCTGGGAATCTGCTGAAACTTGTTGGCCATTCTCCTCATCATCAACACAAAGGCGTTTGGCCACAGAGAGGGGAGAGATGAAGGAGCGCCTGGATCTCTTCAGCCTCTCCCTCAGTGAGGCACTCAGCTTCGGTTGATGCTGTGGGGGTGACAGAAAAGAAAATGACTCACAGGGAAAGTGCATGGGCAAGTTTTGATAGTTAATTACAAAAGTTCCTATAAAGTCAACCATCATGCCAGGTTATATTATGTAAGACAAATGGTGCTTAAGCCCTTCTAACACCTTACCTTCTCTTTGTAGTCACACGGGCTTGACTCTACTGAACTACATGGTGAACAACAGTCCCTCTGTAATTTAGCTGCTTTAGGTGTGATCTCCATCGCTGAAACTTGCTTTGAATCATGTAAACTTCATAGTTTTGAAGGGTAGTTTAAGTTAGCCAAGTGGATATCGTTAGCTAGGCACTTATCCATTTATCACATTTTAACAGACGCCGCTGAAAAAACAAACCTACTTTCAGCACTTACAGTAAATGAAGGGTTGTTAAATGCTGCTACAATAACCACTGAGCAGCCAACAACTTTCACTAAACGCAGACTGAATCAGAAAGCTAGGACCGACGCGAGACTTTTTCCGTATTTTGCGGCTCGAAACCTTCGCAGTCTGTGATTGGATAGAACGTAATGACGTATTACAGAAACGCATCTTGGGAGCTGTAGTTAGTATAACATGTAAGGCACAAAATGTTCTTTGTGCCTTAAATCCGGTGTTTTCATGATATTTCTCAAACTTACAATAAATCCGTATGATTATATTGACTCGCTCTTATGCTTTGAGAAAATTATACATGCAAAATTAGTTAAGTGTTCCTAAAAATAATTTTTTTGAACTTGAAAAAACCTGCTGGAAATACAGGTTACTTACAGTAAAACTAAATAAAGTCAGGTAATTATAAGAAGAAAATTATAAGAAGAATATTAGAGTAAATTATATTTCTCATTAGATTTTAAAGGATAAAGCGTAACATTCAAGAAGTAAGGACTTCCAGTGAAATTAAACTCAACTATGCTGCTTTACAAAATAAAGTGCTACAGGAAACACAAAGTAAAACTGATTTGTGTGGACTGTTGACAGGTTTAGTGCTGCTTGTCACCCTTGTTGCTAGGGTCGAGTCACATTGTGATTCAGCTCTTCTCATCAGTTGATTCATTTCCTTTAATGGGCTTATTTTTAACTCCTCCAGACCGATCCATTCATGGTTTGTTTGGGATGGCGTTCAGATGTTTGCGATCACCTGCTTTTTTTTCTGCTGCCTTGAGGATAAAAAGTGGGAATTAAAACGTGAGGCTGCCTGGACTTGAACTTCAGCACTTGGCAGTCTGATATTACACACCCTAGGGATCTGGGGATTTTTGTCATATTATATGGATGAATGTTGCAGGGCTGAAAGCTGCAGTTAATTACTATGTGTGAGTCAGGAGACAGTTTTCAGTGTTTTTTTTTTTTAACTTTTGAAAACTTGACAAAAACTCTGTGCTCAGTCCCCAGCAATATGGGTAGCAACAGAGCCAATGTGAGACAGCGAACGCAGGTGCCATGTCTTTCATCAAATACAGGTGTGCAGGCTGGGCACTCTTAAATATAGACTCTAGCCATGTTTTTGCATGCTATTGTCCCCCTTACTTAAATTATAAGATATGGTCAGCCTTTTGCTTCCCCTTTTCCAGTGGATTAGACGCTACTGGGCTGTGCACAGACTGTCACTTGACTTTGGCTGAAAGGGTGTTTTGTATTTTGGGTTAGCGGGTTATTTTGATTTCACAATCCACTGTGTGCTGGTTTCCCTTTAATGCGTTGCCAGTGAGCCTCATCTGTAAAACACTTCCTTATCTCCCCTCCAACGTTTACATAAACAGAACATAAAGACCAGTAAACTACAGTCTGACACAGGGGCCACAATATGGGGACACACAGGTGATAAAAATCACCTGGCTAGCAGCGAACTTGAGGCCTCCTGACATTTGGTGTCACATTTTCCACTCACTTTCCATATTTATCCAAAGAAGGAAAAGGACAGGTGTTATTAATGGCAGCTCCTTTCTGTTTAAGTGTCCCAGTCAGAGTCACAGTGTCTGCAACACTCTCACTGTCACACTGAACGGTATCAGTGCCCTGAAACCCAAGACCTATCTGGACCATAGCCATCAGTAACTTTGATTTACACTTGTTCTTTTCTCCTGCGAGACGGTAAAGCGTCTGCTTGTGAAAAAGGATGCAAAAATAACGTGGTTTCAAAATCAAAGTCAATTTGACCTTTAACCTGCAGTAGCTCAGTGATGGCTGTATGAGTTGGATGACTGTGGTTGTTACGAATCCTTCCTGATGATCCCCCTTGAAATAGCGACGTGTCATCTTTCACTGTCAAAGACTGAAGCAATTATGTTGACCACATAGATCAAAACCCACATTCCTTTTCAGAAATAATAGTCTTTTCATTTTGGAAAACAAAATAGTCCCAAGTGTGTCTCCCTGTGTTAAGGTCATGCTCTTTGTGTTGCTTCTTTTATACAATGAGTTTATTGTTCTGTTTTTCTAATGGTGCATATGATTATAGCCTTCATTTAATGTTCAAATATCCATCCATCCATTTTCTCAACCACTTATCCGGTTCAGCAGGACTGGATCCTGCAGTACTTTCAAGTCATCTACGGATTATATTCTCATTTAACTACTAAATTATTAGGTCTTGGAAAAGAACTAAACAAAGTTTCCTACAAGAAAATATCAAATCACTTATTTAGTTCAGCAAACTCTCCCAAAACCAAAGAACGGTGCAGGCTATAATCAGAGATGGCACTAGCTGTAGCTGTAGAATATTTGGTGCTTGAAGTATTAATTATAAAAATAAATGGCGGTTATTTTTCTGTAAGTCCGCAGAATCAAAATGTTTACGGCTCAGGAGTTTTACAAGTGAGAAGAAAACCAATAAAAATCAGGAGGTTTATAAATAAACTATTACATGCTCTGTCTCTCTCTTTTAAATTTGCATGCACTTTCTCTGAGCCAAGTATCGTCAGAAGTTCCCTCTTGGTATTTATTTATTATACCGGAGAGGTTTACTAGCTCAACTTAGAGCAAAGCCTGATGTCTGTGCAAAGTTGAACCTCAGCTTCATCTCTTCAAACACCTCAAAATGCCAAGCCAGTCTGTTGAGGTTTCCCTTAAATCATCTTCTATAGTTAAATACAAATTATGCCAGCAAGAAAAAAAAAGTCCATCTTTCAGCTCTGTAAGTGCTGACTCCTTTATAAAGAGAACCAATAATACTCCTTCAGAAAACCTAATTTGTACTATTTTTCTGTCAAGAACATTTAATCATTTATGTGTACATGCCCGGTTATCCTAATAAACCCTGAACAAGATTTTTTTCTTTTAATTTTTCTGCTGTGTAAGCATTGTTGAACTCCCTGTCAAATCTTTTGAAGCTGTTTCCCCCTCTCTTCGAACGAATAATAAGAGCTTATCTGGAACAGCTGTTATCCTCAACACAAACAGGAGTGTGTTTCATACAAAAAGGCTGCACAGGCCAGTCTGCTGCAGCTCCCCCCCACCATCCTGGAATCTGTTGCTTTCCCTTAAGATTTGGCATTATTCAAACTTGCACATAGATGTGAGCGGAGCAGCAGCTCCTCCTCCGTTACACTGTCCTTGGGGCCATTTCTTTTCCATCCTTTGAGCAGATTAGAGTCATACTCGCTGTGAGTCATGCAGGGTGGGTGGATGTCTGCACAGGGTGTGGTGGGTGAGGGAACCTACTGGCGCTTGCGGCTACCAGTGTAGAAATAAAACATCTATAATTTAGCTGCAAAATTGCATAAATGTAAATGAATGGATGGAGAACTTTTATTATTATCATGCAGTTAAAAACAGCTCGTGTGTCCTCTCATTTGGTGACTGCACGTGGTGGAAGCTGTTGATTTCTTCTGAAGTCTATCAGCAGTGTCACATGAAAACTATCAGAACTCCTAATCTGAGCAGTAAACAGGAAAGGCACAAACTGATGCTGAAACAGCTGGATTTAAAAAAAAGCTGAGGAGCCTTTTACGCAAACATTGCAGTCAGTTAAAGTCACCCGACTCCAGCCTTGTGCTTTTAATTTTAAAACGTTGTAAAAATACTGCTTGGTTATGTAATAACAGTTGCTGAAGCCATAGGATATAGATTAAATGCTCTGTTTCTTGTTCCAAAAAATGCGCACCAGATGCGTTCCAGATGCAGCAGGATTGATTTGTAGCCCACACTAGATCAGCAGACCCCGAAATGGCTGCACTGCTATCCAACAGCAAGAAAGAGAAGGTGGTGGTGGGGGAAAAAAAATCCTACCTCCCATATCAACCCCTTCCCACCTCCTCTCAAAACTTTACCAGTTTCGAAAAGTAAGGCTAAAGCGCTGAGCAGTAGCAGCAGCAGCAGGAGGAGTTCATCACTTTTCCTTTTCACTGTCGAGTATCTGTGCCTGTTAGGCTGAGTCTGACAACTTAATTGGTTCCCTCGGGCGCTCTTTTCTTCTTCTTCTTCTTCTTCTTCAAATTCAGCTTTTCGTGCCGTCTGCCACACCTGCCTGCCAAGCTGATGGGCGCGGCTGGGACCGGTGCCAAAATCTCTGTTTTTACTTGCCTGGGAAAGTTGAGCGAAAAGACACAATAGGATCGAGGACTTTAAGAACATCCCCGCACGACGCGTCAGCTTCACATAAACACATTGTTCCTCCGGTGGTGGATCAGTCGCTCCATCCTGGGAGGAATCCGTATTTGATCGGTACTTGTTGGAAGTGGCTGAAGGTATGGATTTCTTTTTGTTTTGTTTTGTTACAATGCAGTGCTCTGAAATAACTTGGAGACTTTAAAGGGGGGGTGGGGGGAGAAGGGGAAAGTTGTTTAAGGTGGATGTTGCGGATGTTTCTTCCCACCTGGCTGCTGCATCTCTGCACTAACTGCGCTCTGGGAGTTTGCTGATGGGCTGTCAATCTTTTTTTGGGTGTTTATAGGTTGGAATTGTTATAGTCTTCAAAGTTCTCCGCACATACTTCTTGGCTTGTATGTACAATCCATTGGAGGGGTTTTTTGGGGATCATTTTTCGGTTATAGTGATCTCAGGATAGTTTTACACATTCTCCTTTTGCTGTGCTATTTAGATCCGTCTAAATATACCAGAGGCTCCGGCCTTTCTGGAGCATCACGCTTTAACTGACATGTGCCTATATTTGCTGCTCAGATCAGTTACAGCCTATGATAAGTAACCGTTTTTTTTTTCTTTTTTACAAGCTTCAAGCTAAAAGGATAACAAACAGTGGATTTATTGGGAGAAATATCTTCACTATTAACTTTTCTCACAGCAGTAAAAACAGCATAAATGTGTTACTGGGCACAGGTAGAAGCTGTGGTTTCAGCACCACGTGGTACAGGAGAAAAGTAACAAAAAGCGCATCTTATGAAGTTTCTCTGCATTGCTGTTTCTAAATAACCTGAGTGTAGATGAAGCACATGCAGTTAAATGCCCTTAGTTGGCTGGCAGGGTGTGGTGAGAGGATGGTCTTTCAGAGCTGAGCGGTGATCCACCAGACTCCTTTGTTCCTTTGTGAGTTTGCTCGTCAAAGAAACAAAAGTAAATAGAAAGTCTGCTGAAAGCTATAGATGATGCTTTTCTGTGGTGTCCTCTGTTCACATAGAGATAAATGTGTGCTCTTGTTGCATATGTTCTGCCTGTCTGCTGTTAGTGGAAGGGGAAACCATATGGTGGTTTTAAAAAATACAATCAGGAAGACTGGTGTGATGACATTTTGTGCTTCAGCTGGGATGAAGTATCAAATACATGCAGTAAACAAGCAGCCTGATCTTTAACCCAGATCATTCCTGGGAGAACAATTTTGTCTTTTTTTCATTAGATGTTAGCTAAAATACCATCTAACCACAGTTAAGAAATAAGCAGACGGCTCTGAATATACATGACTGTGGTCAACATTTTATCATCATCTCACCAGATTAAAATGGGATGGACGAGTTAACAAGGCAGATGGACTTCTCAGAAGAAAAGGGTGAGATTTCTGGATTTCCTCCGAAGTTTTTGGAATGGCAGTACAGATAGACACAGCCACCATTAAATCCCAAAATAAAGGCTTGATTCACCCAAAATAGACACACATTAAACAAAAACTAACTGCCACAGACAGTTTTTGTTCTATTTGAATTGGATTTCATTCAGAATCTCAGCGTCCCATTTTCACAGACCTCATAAAGTGATTTCTTATTTGAGGGTTTAAAGACAGATTGGTGTAGAGGCTCAAAAATACTTTGTTGCTACACGGTTTTAAATAGCGTCCTCCTTTCCTTGGTGGTGGTTTTGTCTCTCTCTCTCTCTGGGGGGTCTTATTATCACTAACATCACTGCATGCCTTCACTGGTCTCACTTTCCATTGCTCATCACAGTGTAAGTCATCCTCTGGGTTTCCCTTCAGCAGTCATAGCTAAATGTTAAAGCAGAGCTCATCGCGGCCTAACAGCTTCTGACACAGGGCGGAGAGGTCAAGCAGGCCCGGATCATAAGTTTGACCATTGCCGAGAGAATCAGACACGCTGTCCTCTTGTTTTATTGATCACTTTTAAAGCAAATCTGCTGAACTTTATTTATTTAACACATTTCATAACCAGTGGTTAGAATGTGTTCGAGGCTTTGCCAGAGTCGAGGAGCATCGGCAGCAGGAGCATAACAGGCCTAAAACAGACATAAACCCCTAAAAGGGAAGGAAAGCAGGAGGGAAGAGGAGGAGATGAAAGGAGGAAGACACGAACGAGAAGCCAGCATGAAATTAAAGGAATTTTTATAATCTATAGCTGATGCCAGCAAAACTCAACAGGCTGCTGCAGGAGAACAACTTGCCTCCTGCTGGAACAGGGGTGTTATTAACATCAAATTTATCTGCACCCATAATTTATGCAATCTTTATTTAATGTTCTTGTAATTCATGCCTACATATATGATGAGCATGAAGGCTCAGGCTGACCTGAGGACAAAGTCTTTGATTACAGTCAGAACTTGTCAGAAAGTGTGAATCCAAGTTGGGACTAAAAATTCATAAAGAAAACGCGGTCAGAGGGCGTAGGGTCTGGCTCGTTCCTGGAGGTGATTTAGTTGTTATTCTCCTGTTTTGCGTTGTGATAGCAATCACAGGGTCAGCAATCTGCAAATTAAGACCTCAAGATGCTTGTGAAATTTTTGGTAGGGGCGTTTTTGTCAGTAAGAATCAAAACATTGAAAAACTTGACATGTCAGATGTCCTCATTTGATACTTTAGCTTTATTTAAACGCAAGACTTGAGTTTGATTTGATGTTACGGGAAACCACCCAACCCGATGACCTTAACCTGGCACTTGGTTGTTTTAGAACCAGGTAATTGCAAGTCACCTGTTATTAAAGGCTTCAAGGTTGCAACTAGAACTTTAATAGTGTTTAATAGATCAGTTAATACTCTATTAAAAAACTATGAGGCACTATTAAGACTAGCATTTTGCATTTTTAGATGGTTGTCAAAATCATTAATAGTCAGAGTGAAGTTTTCATTTGTATGCCTGTTAATGTTCGTAAGCAATCACATCAATTCACCATGGTTAGAAATTGTTCATTTCATTCAATTTAAAAAACAGTTGTAGGAGGACATCGACCAACCTTGCTCTCCAAAAATTGTTATTAATGTGCTATAACAGTTTTGTAATCCTCTCTCCTAACCCCTAGTCTTTAGTTATAGTATAAAAACTCCTTTAACAATAAGTGTCAAGATGAGTCTACACACAATAACATGTTATTTCTGTTTATTTGTTTATTCTTTTCATATTTATTTTCATTCTGATCATTTCTGTTATTTTTCTGTTGTTATGTGATCTGTTTTCTGTTATTCCATTTGTGTCATCCTGTCTATTACATAAAAAACAGATAATATACTGGCAAAAAAAAGTACATTTTCAGTTTTTTAACAATAAAAAAAGTGTAGTTTGCTGTAATAACTCTCAGTGTTATACCTATATGGACACAAATACTGTGTGCACAGTGGTAATTATTGTTTCCTTTTCATCAGTTGTCACAGAAACCATAACCTCCACAACCAGACTGACATCTCTCCCACCAAGTGAGTCTCTTTGGTCTAGCCATGTTTGCCTTAATTGTTGTCAGCAAACTAAAAGCAAAAAAAGAAATAAGAGTAATTATAGTTCTAAAGGAAGTTCCCGATGAGTAACTGCTTCTTGTGTTTTGCTGTGTGTCTTCGTTGCTAGAGGGAACCAGCGGATCAAATCACAGGAATATGTCCAGCAGTGCTGGAGGGCTGGGCTTGGAGAAGAATGTCTTAACCCAGAACAGCAGCAGTGGAACTTACTTTTCTTCATGTGAGAGCAACTTTCCACTTAAAATGAGGAAGCTGCAGTTTTGTTTTGAGATGCTGAATGTCACATTTTTAACCCGAATTACAAAAGACAGATTCTAGTTTTTTGCATCCAGGCAGGAATATTTTATTTCTTGAAAGTAGCTCTGACGTCATTATTGATGCACTAAAATACAGCGGAGAGCATTACTATTAAAGGAGGCTGAGGTGGAGCTGGTTTACTGAAAAGTTATTTTACGGGTGCCAGAGGGAAACGGTTACTGTATTTAACTTTTAGCTCCAATCTCAGTAAAGATACTTAGTTAGGTGTTATGGTTTCATGCTACTATATACCTCTGCTCCACAGCATGGTATAGGGAAATACTTTACTTCTTTTAGTTATTTAGCAGGTTTTTAATTAGAAATGACTATTTTTGTGCAATATTTATGGGCAACTTTTTTATTGAATTGAATGAATAAGTTAAACCAGGGTTTAATGTAAAAATGACAGATCTGGATGTTTTCACACACTAAAACAGGAGTTCCTCTTGTTGTAAAGTAACTATCAGTACTCTAATTTAGTTTCTGTACAGTTTGTGGACTGTACAGAAAAACCAAATTAAATAACTGAGCCTGTTTCAAGTGTTTCAAGTTTTGCACAACTGGTCAGCTGAACGTGTGGCAATGCGAGTGTTATCTGCAGAATCTGTATAACATTAATCATATTCTGCAGGTAAACACGTTCAGGAGTTTCAGTGGATCTGTTTTAGCTGCTAATGTACACTTGCCACAGGAAATCATTTACTTTTCTTTTTAGAAACAGCAGTTTTTATTAAATAAAAACGATTATCTTATGTAGCATCTTCTGTGGAGGTTTCTCAGGAATATTTTCCAGTAAGTGGGACTTTAAAATGGATGATCACTATATATTTTCTGTGTGCTATGTAGTATTTCCAGTATGTTCAGTTTTTCTGAGATGTGGCGGAGCAGAAGCTGTAAATACCCATGTAAAATGGCACTATCTTAAATTTACAGCTGAGAAAAGGGACTTAATTACTACTTCCTGGTCATATTAGTCCAATCATGACTGAAGAGTTCTGTGAAATCATAAATAATTTTGGAAATCATCCTTCCAGCTTCTGTAGGTGTGAACACCGGGAGCTACAGCTCCTCCTCGGGAATCTACCTCGGCGGAGACTCCTCAGGAGGGGGTGAGGGAGGTGGGACCTACATAGATGGAGAAAGCTTTGGAATTGCCACAGGAGGAGGAGGAGGTGGAGGCAGCGGAGGCAGTTATCTCGTGAGCTCCGCGTCCAAGGTCCGGTCCAGCTCGTCGGGCGGTGCCAGGAGGACGCAGACTGCTGGCTCATCAGGAGGCCTGTCGCCAGCTTTCCGGGAGAGGAAGCACATATCCAGCCGCTCAGGGGGCTATGATGGTGAGATCCTGTTAATAAAACAGTTGGCATCAGAGAGTGAAGGAAACTGGCACAACTCAAGGGTGCTGTTTATACTCCTGCTCAACCATTGTGCTTTCTTCTAGGGAGTTCCAGTGCTAATTCCTCTCCAGAATTTACTCGCAAAGATTATGGAAACTATTGTAAGTGAAAAGGCTTATCAATGTTCTCATTGCACAATATCTCTCTGTTTTACCCTAAACATGTGTCTCTGTTTTTCTTTCAGGCTCTGGTGCCACAAGAGGGAGAAGCGAAAGCAGAGGTATTTAATAATAGCTCCTCCCCTCATTATTTCTGCACCATCTGACTCTGAATTGTCCCGGGTTATTTATTTATTTATTTTATTAAATGAGGATTCCATTGTCCATTGTGTGTTGTGATTTTTTTTCCAGAAAGCGAGATCAGAGTCAGATTGCAAAGTGCCTCCCCCACTCCCTGCAGATGTAAGACCTCTCATTTACTGCTGTTATGCAAGTTCTCAGAACTTTTTCTCATTTTGTCCTGTTCCTGAGTACATTCATTCAAAGAACCACTTGCATAGTGAAAGATTTTTTACTGTGGGGTGTCTCTTTTGAATCATGTGGATCAGATTTATATTACGTTCCACTTCTCACATGCGAGTCTATAAAATTCTAATTTGTAACACGTGTTGCAGTTAGTTCTCCAAAACAGAACATATACATCAGCAAAAAGAGACGAGGGGAGGTTTAAACAGTGGGGACTGTGCCTTTGTTTGCACTGTAGCCATGTGGAGAAAAGGTTATGGGGCAGAGATTTGGTGGTAGCAACGGCACACATGACTCACTGTTTGCAGTAAGTCCCATTTTAGACCAAAACGGTGCAGAGTTAGAGCTGAACAGATGATCATCGCTCCCCCTGCTGATTGAAGTCCATAAGTGCCGTTATTTAATCCACATTTTTTAAGAGTTAGTCACTCTGTGCCAGCTTTGGCCCCCTCAGCCTGCCACGGTACATCGTGTGTAGTGGTGGAAAAAGCACTTTTACTAAATATAATAAAACAAAAACAACACCGTAACGCTCAGAAGTGGAGTGTAAGTCTCTTCTTTTGTAGGTTTTGCAGCTATTATCACTCGCAGAAATATTACAAATAAAAATACTTTCAAAACAATAAATCATGGCCACTTTTACACTGTGAGATTATTGCATGAGTACATGTTAGATATTTATATGATTGATTTTACCTGTTTTATGACAAACGGAGATTAACTAATATTTTCAGAGGACACATACCCCCAACTAACTAAACTAAATGAAGAATAAATATTAAGACAAAATGTTTAATTTTCTTTAAAAAGTGTTTTTTGTGTTTGCCTCTTGCAAAATTACAGTCTTCTGTTTTTAGGATTCCTTTTAGCCATAAACTTCTAACAGTTTCTGCTGTTGAGTTTCTAGTTCAAATTCAAGATGAAACAGTATCTGAGATGTGCTGCATTGTTGCATTTGTTTGTGCGTTTGTGGTTCTGCAGGGACAGAGTTGGATGACGTGAAGAAGCTGCTGAAGGGACGCTCTAGCAGCGTCAGCCCCACTCGCTCCTCCAGTGCCTCCATCACCCTGCCTGTACCTAAAAAGGCCAGCGTGGAGACCAAGACCATCTCAGTGGCCTCTCAGTCAGGTATACTACAGTGCTAAACCCTTTAGCGTTGGAGATTCACATAGAAGAACATCTTGTCAAAATAGTCAGGGTTTATTAAAAAGTCATTATATATTAGAGAGGTGTCACAGGAAATCTTAATATGGAATAAAGAGGGAAAAATAACATTAATAAAAATGTATATTAATGTGCAATAAAGTTAGTTGTCAAGTTGTGTCCAATATATAGATTTAGTCTGAATATGGAAACAGGTTATAAGGGGTTAAACTGTTTAATAGACTCTTATATATTGGTTTTACCTTTTCTCACACACATTCATACTATGTCTTTAAGCTCTTTTTAACTGTCACACGCACACTCACACTCTGATGGATGCATCAGAGGCCAATTATGGTTCAGTATAACACAGACAGTGGGGGGCTACCGACCAAACTACAGGACAACGCACTGCCGCCTGAGCTGCACATCACAGACACAAAGTGGAGAAAAGTGAAAACTAGAGACACATTTAAAATGTTTGTCTTTGTGTCTTTTCTCTCCTGCAGTTTCAAGTTCTTTTGGCTCTGGTGTGAGATCACCTGGGTTCAACACCATTGATTTATCAGGACTGTATGATACCGGCCTGACAAATGGAAAGCTTGATAAATCAAGCCAGTATGATATCACAGACAAGTATGATACTGGTGTCAAATCAATTCAGTATGATGGTAGTCTGAAATCAGGACAGTATGATACTGGTGTGAGATCAGTGCAGTATGATGGTAGTCTGAAATCAGGACAGTATGATACTGG
>NW_024582368.1:3261286-3306624 GCF_018398535.1 Haplochromis burtoni
CAGTATGATGGTAGTCTGAAATCAGGACAGTATGATACTGGTGTGAGATCAGTACAGTATGATGGTAGTCTGAAATCAGGACAGTATGATAATGGGGTGAGATCAGGACAGTATGATACTGGTGTGAGATCAGTGCAGTATGACACCACTGTAAGATCAGGTCAATATGACACTCTGGACTCCACGGTGTTCCCCACTTTCTCCTGGTCCACCTCCACTCTGCCATCCTCCTCCACTACAGTCATTGCTGGCAACACCAGCAGCTACACATACCAAAGTGGGCAGGTCAGCGCCAACAACATGGCTGCAGGCTTGGCACCAGTCATCCCCACCTCTCCATCATCCCTGTCAGGTGAGACCAAATGTTCCTGGATATACATGGATATGTTGTCACTACACATGCATTTATTATGCTCCATATCTACACATGCTTACATATAAACAAACATCTGAACAAGGAAACAGGTACACTATGATAAGTCTTATATTAGAAATCAGCAGATGTCATCATGCCCATCCTGATGGTCCATAGTGTTGAATTTGAATATTATATATTCTCAGAAAAACCTTGGAAGTATTTTCCATATTTGATGCATGAGTTTTTGTGAGTTTTTGATACTTTTCCATAGTCAGTGTAATTCTTTTCCCTGAAAAAACAAAATAAATTGCACAAACTCCAGTTAAGTCTTTCTTCCCTATTCTGGCTAGTTAGCATAGTCAAGTTGTAAAACTACTCTGGGGCCATAAATGGAAATGAAGGATGCTTCCTTTCTCCACTGTGACTTTCCTCCAGTGTGAAATAATTGGTAGTTACTTAATCAAATCTCTGCATCTATATTTTCTAGTTTACGGCTTTCAGAATAACCTGGCACCCACTTCAGCCAGTGTGCTCACCACCAGT
Organism: Haplochromis burtoni; assembly: GCF_018398535.1. Classification (NCBI taxonomy): domain Eukaryota; kingdom Metazoa; phylum Chordata; class Actinopteri; order Cichliformes; family Cichlidae; genus Haplochromis; species Haplochromis burtoni. The sequence continues at coordinate 3,262,188 of NW_024582368.1, forward strand.
GGAGCCAACGTAAATGCTAACCTGGGAGGTAAGAAAACCTTTTTTCTATCCTCTTTTTGCCCTCATTTCAAAATTGTGTCTTTCTTACATATTCATCTATGCGTTTGTATTTACAGGATATGGTGTTCAGAAGAACGTGACCAACGGTGGCAGCGGCATCAGCACTGGAGTCTCTACGGGTAAGTCTGCAACAGTTTAAATCCCCCTGAATCTGATAAAAATAATCAAAGGCTGAACAAGATTAATTCCTGGTGGTTTGTCTTTTATCAGCCACTAGATCCCAAACTGATGACGCCTATAAGAAAGACTATAAGTTCGTGGTTTCTGAAAAAGAAAACGTTCCAGCCAAAAGGGAGACAGATATGCTCATTTTGGCGAAAGACACCGGCAAGCAGTTTACCAGCAGCGGCATTCATGTAGGAGGAGGTGAGCCTCACACTCAGCGCCACCTACTGGGCATACAAGTTCCTCAACTTTCCTTAGAGTTTTAATCGGGAATTGGCCTGACATGTATTTAATTGCACTGTTTTTTATTCGTTTTTTGGTTATAATTTAAACTCCTTTAGAAGCTGATTGTCTGTTACAGTTTGTCATTGTATGTTTTCAGTTTAGTTCCTTAAGAAAAAATAAATAAATACATAAAATGGGTGCTTTTTCTGTTTTCACAGGGTCACTGTCAGGAGACTCGATAAAGAAGGAGAAGCTTATTTCGAGCTACGGTGAAACGGCCCAACTGAAGGCAGAGACTGGCAACTCTTACTGTGAGACCATCTTAAAAGCATCTCCAATGTGACTGATTTACAAGAAAACAACAACAATAACAAAAAATTGGTGATGTTGGTTTATTTCTTGCACAGATGGTTCATCTGGAGTTGTAATGAAAGACAAAGCCACCTATGCAGGTAAGTTTCATCGACATAAATATTGAGGAGCTAATTGACAGTGTACTGAAAATTTAATGTTGGATTGAACTCGTCACTCTTTCTGCAGAGATTCACAGGGACAGCGGCATCTTCGGAGGTGGAGGACTATGCTGTTGTTCGGACTCCTGTTGCTCCTGGTGGAAGTGGCTGCTGGGCCTTCTCCTTCTCTCCCTGCTCTTGCTGGGACTCCTGTTTGGCCTCATTGCTCTGGGTAAGATTGAACTGTGCAGCCTTATGAGAGTCCCCCACCCCAAAGGCCACAGATAAGATAAAACCTCAGGAGTCTGAAGGGCCAGATTCTAAAGCTGCTGTGCTGTGAAGGATCAGAGAGTGACTGTTTTTTAACCAATAAAAAGTGTTTCAGCCTTTACAGACTAGTCTCCACTATTGAGCTGAGAAACAATAAATGTAATTCTCTCCCTGGAAATATGATCTCTTAGTGCCGTCCCACCCCCATAAAGTCTGGCATTCATTCATTGTCTACAGACCAGCTCTGGAAATCGTTGCTGGATGACATCAGAGACTCGAGTTTGCTTTGCTTGTAGCACGAGAGTTGTTGTTGTGGATTTACCCTGATAAAAATGTGATGTCAAGAACCTGAAAATACATTTGCAACTTACACTGAAGCATCCACAGCCTGCTCAGAGTCTGTGAACTGATAAACGTCTGTTTTTCATCATTCAGTTCAATACATATGTTATAACTTATAGCTTAGTTATATGTTAAGTTAAATATGTTCCGAGGGGAACACAAATGAATTTCCGAGTCTTCACTCTCAGTCTTAGACTGTGAAGCAACAGCAGAGTTTGAGAGGATATACACTTCATTTTTATGTCCCTTGAAAACAAAGGAAAAATAAAAATTTGACTCTGTATGTCTGGATAAATAATAGCCTTTTTATTGCTTTTAATTGTTCCAGTATTCCATATATAGTTTAGAAACTGAGGCTTAAGTGCCATATTAAAGTTCATTAATTTCTTTCTAAAATCTGCATTTCCTCCTTCATCCTGGTATGAAGTTGGAGGGCTAAATAATCGGTTAAATTGTACAAGTCATCATAACTGAAGCACAAACTTCTGGGATGGTCTGTACCACCCAGAAAGCCACGTTGTAGATCATACAGCTCCACTAAAACACTTCAAATAGCACCAACACCACAAACACTGTCTAAGACCCCAGTACAGGTAGTATGGAACGGGAAACCGCCATCAGTAACCAAAAATGCTTCTTCTATCAGGCTGTAAACATACTTTAAATGTTGTATAGTTCAACAGCATCGTAACATGGAAGTCAAAGAGCACTTACATGCTTTTGGAGGCAGCCTCAAGTGGCCTCTAGGGGAACTGCAGTTTTGGGCTCTTATCCACTGGATTTTTTTTTCCTCGGGCTTGGAGGCTCCCACAAAGGGAAGCTGCAAGAATCCCGTTCTATACTTGTGCTCACATTTACTACAAATATGAGCAAGTAAATATGTTACATTTTAGATTTTTAGACCACAGCTAAAACATCATAGTACTTTCATCACGGAGTCATCTGATGTTAAGTGTTTAGTCTACAGAAGAGAAAAAGAAAGATAACACTTTACATTTGAGAAGCTGTAAATAAGAATTTTTTACTTACGGTGGAAACATCTGCCTGTCTTTTTCTCAGCTGAGGATGTGAGAAAGCTGAAGAGTCGAGTGGCGACCCTAGAAGCTGCGTCATCGGTCACTGGCGCCCACACCAGTCGGCTGTCTTCCAATGATATCAACACTTATGTGGATGGTGGAGGTATGGGCACTGACAACACCATAGGCGTGGGTGGAGGAGGTGGAAGTTCAGGATCCAGGACACAAGTTCAGATTTCCACAAGTGATGTCAGCACAGGTGGTAATGGCATTGGAGGGTCTACTGGTACTTCTGGTGTTGGAGCTGGTACCAGTTCCAGTGGGAGCTCCAGCAGTAGTGGAAGCAGCAGCGCCGGGAGTGCTGGTACAAGTCAAAGTGGTAGAGTTGATGCTGCTGGTACCGGTCAACAAGTTGGGGTTACCGGTTCTGCTAGTGGTGCCGGTACTGGCACTGACCTCAGGATCAGCGTGAGTGGAGGACACATAGATTCTGCTGCTCTTCAGCTGGCCATCCAGCACATGTTAAGGGCTGAAATGCAGTCGCAGGCATTCAAAGGTACTACACACACACACACACACACACACACACACACACACACACAGACACACACACACACACACACACACACATACATATTTACATATCATGCACTACATTCATGTAATTGTTTTCCTTTTTCAGCTACTTTGGCGTCCTCAGTACAGGGAGAGAGAGGATTGCCTGGGCCTAAAGGTAAAATATAAAAAAGTTTATATAATTACATCTAAAACTATAATGTTCTTGAGGTAATCAAAATCAGCTGCATGTCATTTTTAATTTTAAGAATGTTTATTTTCCTACTCTTTTTATGCGACCCTGGAACTAAAGGTTTGACAGCAGTATCTCTTACTGACCAAAATATTTTCTTTTTGGAGTATTTAGGGTGAAGTCCTGCTCCATTTTTCTGCTCTTATTTCTCTTGTGTTTTATTTTTTATAGGAGATCCCGGTTTCCCTGGCATCCCAGGTGAGTAACGATGACTTACATTTTCATTTATTAATCACTACAGCCCACCCAATTTATTTTCAGGCTGATATTATCTGTTTGCTGATCTATCATCAGCATTTATAACAGCAGTTAAAACACACTTGAACCATGTTAGGACCGTTAACGTTACATACAATAGTTTGTCCACCAGAGGGCAGGTTACAATTTTCCTGTTGTCAGCGTGTTTGGCACACAACACAAGCTGATCTGAGTAGATTTGGGCAGGGTGAAAATGGCTCGACAAGTGTTACAGAGATCTGTTTGTGTGTCTGAAACAAAAACATTTCAGCCGAAACACTGGAAAAGTGGATTTAAAATACCTCCAAATGTCAGTGTCAGTATCAGCATTGGTATCGGATGCTAGTCATCACATTATTTTATATTTTTCTTAGAATTACTGTGTGGTATTGTGACGCCATTTTTACTCACTGTGACTGTGACTTCAGGTCCTCCAGGTGCGATGGGACATTCAGGCCCCGAAGGTCCCAAAGGACAAAAAGGAACTCAAGGTACACAAAACATTTCAAGTTAAAATTGAATTCATGATGTAGCTGCTCAGCTGAGTTAGAGCCACTGATCATCTCTGTGCTATATGTGTGATCAGGTGAACATGGAGCTGAGGGGCCACCGGGTCTTAGAGGTCGTGAGGGCCCAGTTGGCCCGAGAGGTGAGCCAGGACCTCCAGGCTTTGGAATTAAAGGCGACAGAGGTATGGTTCATACTCAGAGCAATCAAAGACCTCGTCTAGCTTGACTCGCAAACAGTTTGTCACTACAAGATCTTTTATGTTTGGCTTGTGCAGGTGCTCATGGAGATCCTGGAGTTCCTGGGCCTGTAGGACCTATCGGCCCCCCTGGACCAAAAGGTGAGATCAGTTAAGATGGAGCTTTCAAGTTCAAGTAAACAAACAAACAAAAACATCTATGAATGCCTCCTTATTAAGCCATTTATGAGATGACAAGCATTTAATCCCTCGTGGTGTCTGTACCGTTTGCAGCAGCAGGTGGCAGTATAGAGTCAGTTTATGAATACAGCCTCAAAATGCAATTTGCAGCTGACATTACTTATCAAAACAAAAACAAAACAAACAAAGAATGGCCTATCATTGCTTTATTTTTATTCATACTCTCCAGAAATATGTTTTATTTGTGACTTCATGCATAATTAAAGTCATATGTCTTTCCTGTTTTTCCAAATAGTGTTACCAAAACACTTAGAAAGCTTCGGTTTAGAAAACACCGGAAAAAAAGTTGTTGTTTTTTTCACTACAGTTATTTATTTACTTATTCATTTATTTTACATCTGTGTCACTTTAGAGCAATTTTGATTTCTCAGTGTAATGAAAGAAAGAAAGCTCAAGCTTTCCTAAAGTGCCAATGTGAATCAAAACGGTTTTTAAATTCTTATTTTTGTCCAAATGCTGTTGTAATTATTAATTGCTAATTATTCTTTCAGGTGCACAGGGGCTGTCTGGACTTTCTGGGCCACCAGGTTAGTGCATTAAATCGAATTCATCTACTTGCTTAGCGGAATTTACCACAAAATGTATTTAGCACCAGCTGAAAATAGCATCATTAGTGTTTTAACTTCATTCCTGGCCTTTAACATGAACTGCTTTGTGATAGGTCAACCAGGTCTTCAAGGTTTCCGTGGCGAATCAGGGCCTCCTGGGGCTAAAGGTGGGTTTCACACTACTCACCTGCTAAATAGTGTGAAATTCATAGTTAAATTATTTATTTTTGACATATTATAACATCTTTTTCTTACTCTGCAGGTGATAGAGGGCTTGCTGGATTCCAGGGACTTAAAGGTTTGTTGTACATCCTGTCAGGATTTTAAAGGACCCTGTGTTGGGCTTGTTGATCAGAGTTTAATTCATTGTTTATTTCAGGTGACACTGGTGACAAAGGTCCCAGAGGTGCACAAGGTCAGCACAGCTTTGTAATTGAAACTGGATTTGTAGATGCAAAATTAGCATGTTTTAAACTCCGTTCAGTCTCTTAATTTTCTGATCGAGTTGTCTGACTTCTCAGGTGAATCCGGTTTACCAGGTCCACCCGGGCCAGCTGGAGAAAAAGGCTCCAAAGGATCAGTGGGTGAGTCAGAGGACGTCTAACCTCTGATAGTAGATTCTAATAGATTCTCAGACACTCGGACTGTGGTACTGTGCTCGACTGCCTCCTGGTGTTTCATGTGGTTGTTTAGAACCTGCAGGAGCATGAAACAACATTCTCTGTCAAAGAGGAGTCTGCTCATAAGGCTTCCTCTGTCTATAGCTAAGACTTGTTATTAAGTCAGCAGCATATGCATTTATGTTTTAGATCAATTCAATATAAAATATTTTCTGCTTTTTGCCTATCAGGACTTTCTGGACAAGATGGCGCAAAGGGATCAAGAGGTGAATAACTCATCATATAAGCACTGCATTTGCACTCATTTACATATTATTTAAATAAGAATATAGAACAGATATAGGTAAAATTAATACATTTATTTCACACAAGTGTAAAATAGAATAATTAAAATAAAAATACATCAAAATAAATAAATCCTATTGCTATTCCTTGGGCCCAGGTGACCAAGGACCAGCTGGGCCTCCTGGACTCAGAGGTCCTGCTGGGCCTCCTGGGGATAATGGACTTCCAGGTAAGGTTGCTGCTCTAACACATTAGCAGATAATAAATCTGCTACATATATTCAGAAATATATTCATAATATTTTCCTTCTGTAGGAACACCTGGACTTCAAGGACCACCAGGTACGACTGTGCCATTAATACCTCTCCTGTTGTAGCATATTATTAATTCTCTGGGGGTGACACTTTGAATGCTGACCACACTGATGATGTACTTAAATTGTATTTTAGGGATACCAGGAAATCCAGGACAACCCGGCACCAAAGGTACAGCTGCGTATGTCTGCCTGCAAGTTTTTTTTGTGCTGTTGATTATGACTTTAACACCTTAACGTGAGATGTGCATGTCTGTTTAAGGTGACACTGGTGCACCAGGACGCATCATCAATGCAGGTAACAGAACATCATGAAATGTATATTTTAACAGACTCCTGATAAAGACTGGAATTTGACATCTGATAATCACATACATTTAGCAGCTGGCTCCACTGCTGTTGGCATCCCAGGAGCACCTGGGCCTGCCGGTCCTCCTGGTCCCCCTGGGGCTCCAGGATTATCAGGTCTGACGCTTGATAGCCCAAAAAAATAGTTGGACATCCATTTCATCGCTGAATTATAGTACCAGCATTAATGTTTTGTTTTTTTAATCTTTAATTTACCTCCTCAGGTCCCATCGGCCCTGCTGGTCTGCCTGGCCAACCTGGTACGTCATTGTGGTTTTTCTTGTTCTCAACTTGAATTTTCCTTTCAGATTCAGATTCAAACCCTAAATGTTTGCCTTTTCAGGTCCTAAAGGTGACAGAGGAGAAAAGGGAGACGTGGGAGAATCAGAACTATCCTTGAGTAAGAGTGAGACGGTTTCTTCAAGCAGAACAGATAGTGAGTACTTTTGAATGAATTTTTTGAGGCGTGCTGTATTCAAGGGTCTGGACTTCTATCTATCTATCTATCTATCTATCTATCTATCTTTCTATCTATCTATCTATCTATCTATCTATCTATCTATCTATCTATCTATCTATCTATCTATCTATCTATCTATCTATCTATCTATCTATCTATCTATCTATCTATCTATCTATCTATCTATCTATCTATCTATCTATCTATCTATCTATCTATCTATCTATCTATCTATCTATCTATCTATCTATCTATCTATCTATCTATCTATCTATCTATCTATCTATCTATCTATCTATCTATCTATCTATCTATCTATCTATCTATCTATCTATCTATCTATCTGTATTGTATCAGAGTTTGGTGGCCAATGCTAACTTTACATACAATAGGTTCCACTGTTTTACTACCACTACAGAATCACATTTTTTACTTTAACCTGTCCCCCACTTGAGTTAGCATTACTTTGATAGTAGCCATTATTCAGTATTTGCCACTTCACTTTAATAAACTTGTTTTTGTTTGTGCTTCAGGGCTGTTTCGTGAAAATGGAGGTTTGGCACACTCTGGCCCACCCGGCCCACCGGGTCCACCTGGGCCTCCAGGACGTCCAGGTAGATAACACATTTTATATTTAGTAGAAGTTTCCAGCACATCTTCACATTGTTCTAAGGCGCACAGAGGAGAGGATAAAGTCTAAAGAGCCCAAAGCCCCAGGAACACTTACTGTAGTCTAGACTAGTCAATCAATACAGTTGTTCTATAACATTATAGACATAATAACAGGTAACATCTTTAAAAGTTGTGTGGGATTTGTTTGACACAATGAAAAATACCTACTGAGTCATTTGAAAATGTTTTTTATTAGGAGATTCCAGACAAGGACCTCCAGGACCACCTGGGCCCCCAGGCCAGCCAGGCAAGTTTCTGTCTCAGCGCTGTTGTCGCTGCGTGTGAATCTGATCCATTCTTCATGTAAAAACTCCTATTTTGTTCTTTCTAGGTTATGGAAGACCAGGACCTAAAGGAGACAAAGGGGACTCCAGCTTTGTATCCAGCGCTGGTGGTATGATCCACAGTCATAATTCTGTTATATCTAGATTTGGGTTTTACATGTAATTAGTAGTAACAGAGCAATGCCACTGACTTCAGCACTGTTCTTCTTACAGCAGCCTTATATCCAGGACCACCAGGACCTCCTGGGCCTCCTGGGGCTAAAGGATCAACAGGTGATTAGTCTTTGTGAAGTGGTCTGATCTCTGCCTCTCTATTAGCTCTTTATCATACAATTTTTTTATCTTTGTTTTAGGTCTTCAAGGGCCCAGGGGATACCAAGGTATGATTTTTATCTTTAATTTTTGTCTATATTTTGGCTTTTTTTAAAATCATGCATCCATTTATACCAAGCCTCTCTGCTTATATAACTTATATAACTCTTAAATAATTGACATTTGTGTCTCAGGTGAACCCGGTCAGCCAGGTGTGCCCGGCACCCCGGGAACACCAGGAACCAACGAGAGAGGTCAGGACTAATCACATTACAATTAAATTAAGCCATGTTTACACATGAACTTCAGAGGGGGCAATTGCACAAGCTGACACAACACAACGTCTGAATTAGAGAGCTGGCACATTAAAAAATACAGTATGCTGTATCATGTTACTTCAGATGTTTATGTATCAATTCTGACTTACAGTGTCAACATATGGTGGAGGACGTGGGCTCCCAGGACCACCGGGTCCACCAGGGCCTCCAGGGCCTCAAGGACTCAAAGGTAAAGCTAACAGCACTCTTAAATCAGTGGATGAGATGCGTTATATTAGCTGTATGAACTGTGAGTTTGTCACGCAACAACAATACATTTGTTGTTTATCTTCCAGGGGACACTGGAGCTCCTGGGATTCCAGGCGCTTCAAGAGGTAGATAAAATCATGAACCGTGTCCTCATTTCTGTTTACAATTATAGACAAATTCACGAGTGTCTTCTTCTTAAAAACAGAAATAGTTCACAGTGGCTTTAAAGTCCACTTGTACTCCACAGGATTTTAACTGTCAGGTTTTTTTTCTTCCCCAGGCTCAATCTCAGTCACGTCAGGTCCTCCTGGTCCTCCAGGTCCTGCTGGCCCTCCAGGCTTGCCGGGCTCCTTTGCTTCTTCTACTGAGATGCGGCAGTACATCAGTGACTATTTAAGTAAGAGTCTTTCTAAAGGGAGATCACTTTCAGAGGGCAGAACATGGTATTGACTTGTTCCATTTCAGGTAGAGCCAGGCAATCTGCCATTCCTGGACCTCCAGGTCCACCTGGACCACCAGGACCCCCTGGAACCTACTCAGGCTCTATAGATGACATCTCTCTTCGTGTCATTGCATACCTACGACGTAAGCATTTTTTAATTATGTGAGAGAGATGAATACTTATTTCAGAGACACAGTCAGTAAACTAGAACCACCTCTAAATGTTTTGTGTAATTTCAGGTTCAGACTCAGGATTCAGCTTGGGTGTTCAGGGTCCTCCAGGACCACCTGGTCCTCCTGGACCTGCCTCTGGATCCCTGACAGTCAGCGGTCTCATAGCTATGCTTCAGAGTGAGTACAATATATATTTTAGCTGTATCATACCCAGCTTGCATTCAGCACAGCACCTCTACAGTCTCTTCATCATCATCTATCATGCATCATTTTTTGTTTTTTAAGCTTGGATGCACCAAGCTAAACTGTGTCTTTGCTCTGATCTGTCCAGGAGATGACGTGAGGAGATATTTGACAGGACCACCAGGGCCACAAGGGCCACCAGGACCACCAGGGACATCAGTAGGACTTTCAGGCAGTTATAGAGTAGAGGAGATAGCTACATATGTCTTCAATTTCATGAACGGTTAGCAAAGATTCTTACCTAAAAACACTAAACATGGATACAGCAACTGGGCTTAAACTAATGGGTTTTATGTTATTTATAGAGAGAGGGATTGCAAGAGGTCCACCTGGGCCACGTGGTCCTCCTGGGGTTCCAGGGCCTCCTGGTCCAGCAGGGTCTGGCTTCACTACCGCTACTATTGACTATTCTGCACTAATAAAGAGTAAGAGCATTTAATTAGTGTCTGTCTCTTTTTATTAACAGACACCAACATGTTTTATCTGGATAACCAAAATAACCTGCATACAGAATGATCTGGATTCAAAGTTTCTATAAAGTCACTCATCCTCTTCCTCATATCTTCAACTTTTTTAGATTCAGATTTCCGTTCATGGATCGCATCTGCTGTGCAACAAGGCCCTCCTGGTCCTCCGGGTGTTCCAGGGCTACCCGGCCCTACTGGCCCTCAGGGCCCGCCAGGAGTCTCCACTGCTACTGTGTATGGGGCAGGAGGTCGTGGCTACAGCTTGGAAGAAATCCAGCGTTACTTGCAGGGTATGTCTAACAGAGAGAGTGACAATAGTCTTGTGTTTACGAAGCGACGTCTAATCATGAAAAATCACTTGGATACTAACTGTTTAAGGGTCGACTAATTTTACACCAGTGGAAATTATTTTAAAAGTATCAGAAATGTTATCCATCCACGAATTAAATTTCCATTAGTACTCAAAGAAATGTTATTTGTGAACAAAAATGAGAAGTTTGAGCTCCTGTCTCTTTAAGACCATTTTCGCCCGATTGGTTGCCCCTCACCAGGCTTCCGCAAACAGAATTCAGTGCTCCACCGCTTTATCTGAGGCCAAGATAAAGCCAGAGTAATGTCATCTTGGCACAGTAGTAGAAAGAAATAATTTAAAACCAAGTATTTGGCTCACCACAGTTTATTTTATGTATGCTGACCATATTATTTAGAACATCCAAATTCTATAATACATTCATATTATATATTACTGAAAATTAGGACAGGCTTAGAGATGCAAATGAAGAAGAAGCGGTCTTTTGTGGGATGAGACATGAAGTTCTGGCTTATTATGAAATACATATCAATCATATCTTTTAATCTTGAGTTTAATACAAGATTAATTTTTAATTTGTCAAATTTAATTTGGACGGTTTTTGCTTTTTTCTATTCATCTTCTTATTTAAACATGCAGTTAGTGGGGATAGGTTAATTGGTCAATCTGTGAGTGAATGTGAGTGCGAATGGTTGTCTGTGTCTCTATGTGTTAGCCCTGCGACAGACTGGCGACCTGTCCAGGGTGTACCCCGCCTCTCGCCCTGTGACAGCTGGATAGGCTCCAGCGCCCCACGCAACCCTGGAAAGGATAAGCGGAAGTGAATGGATGGATCTTCTTATTTAATCCAAAATCAGTTTGTGCCAGCTTTGTTCATCTTGGTCTCTATTCTCTGCCAGGTTCTGGGTTTAGAGGTCTTCCTGGCCCTCCTGGTCCTCCAGGTCCACAGGGCCCACCAGGCACTTACACTGGATCAGTTTCTTACAGTGGGAACTTCCCCAGGGAGAGCATCCGCACTGAAATTCAGCAGTATCTAACCAGTAAGCTTTGAACATCCCACACAGATACAAATATGAAAAAACATTCCCAGCAGCACAGATGAGAGCAGATATGACACATTTTCTCTCTCCAGGTGACAGTGTTCGCCGTACCATCACGGGACCTCCAGGGCCTCCCGGTCCAAGGGGTCTGAAAGGAGAGCGTGGAGAGCCAGGCTACCTCCAGACCTACGCACAGAGCCAGACCTACGCTCAGGGTGACTCTCACAACAACCCACAGATCAGACAGATTGATGTCAGCAAGCTTGCTGAGACACTGGACTACTCTAATGTCGCCATAAAAGTTACAGACTACATCAAGAGTAAGTAGATTACCAGTTACTCTACCAGTTTTTGTACCTTTGTGGCAGATGTGCTGTTAGAATTATAGTTCCTATATTGCTGGGAATTCTACATGCTAGACCTGACGTTCAATGTTTCCTAAGGCCTGTTTTTTAGCCAGTATGGTTTTTTGCATTTTTTGGCAAAAAAATGGCACCATAACAATTATATTATGATATTAGCAATAGTGCATTGGTTAATGCATTCATCTAACAAGTGTAAGATTCCTGGTTCAAGTCAGAGAGGAGACAAAAAACCCTCACAGGGTTGCATCAGGAAGGGTATTATCCCAACTCTGAATTCAGATTCAGTTAGAAGAATTTGAATTAAGTCTCTGTCTCCAAATTAAGCACAACAGTGCTGCATCCATTATGAGCAGCCTCTTCTGTGAATGCTCTATGCTTGGCAAACCATTGAAAAATGGTAGCGTGTTGCATGTTAATAACAGATACACAGAGCCTGATCCCAGTACGGGGACCTTGAGGATTTGAGTACTTCTCACTTAGGCCGATGAAAGACATGCAAATTAACTTATATGACTACAGTGCCTTCGTTTTTTAAAATAACTTTTCTGCAGGCCAGGGCCTGCTGCAAGGGTATTCAGGTGGGGCTTCTTTGACCACAAATGTTCGAGCTATTCAAGGCCCGCCAGGCCCGCCTGGCCCTCCTGGACCACCTGGTCACAGTCGTGTTTTTGCAGCTTATGGCAATATCACAGCTGATCTCATGGACTTCTTCAGAGGTAAATATACTTATGATTTTCCACCCACTTGAACTGTCTCAACTTCTGAAGTGTTGCTAGACAGTGCAGTTTTACCTCTAACAAATCTGTTTTCTGTCCTTTCAGTCTATGGCACCATTCCCGGCCCTTCAGGAAGCCCTGGGCCAAAAGGGGAAAGAGGGTACCCAGGACCCAAAGGAGACAAAGGTACACAAAACAGATTTTATTCAGTGCGTACAGGTAGAGTAACATTTTAGTGCAGAAACAACAAGAGTGTTTTGTATGGTTACAGGTGATCCTGGACCTCCAGGTTTACCTGGAATACCAGGGACATATACTGTCCAAATTCCACACAGAGTGCAGAAGAGGGAAGCAGGTAAGCTATTATGATGTCAAACTACAGGAAAAACAACCGATTACATGCAATACTGTGCAAAAGTCTTGAATCAACACTCATTTCTTGACATTTTGCTTCTAAGGAGCCAGACTTTCTTGTATTTTTTGTTGAGGAACAGTTCTCTAGGATTTCTGTAGGTTTTTCAAAGGTTTTCTTTCAGCATTGGCTGCTTTTTCACTTCTTTTCAGTTCACTCATTGTTCCTGACCATTTTTAGAGGAATATTTATTTTATGTGATTAAGCCACTTAACACTGACAGTCAGGCATAAAAAATGATCAACTGTCATGTTTACACATAGCAGACAACTTATATTTTTAGGCTCTTAGTTATCAGCAGTTAGTTTTTAAACCAACAAGGTGATTCCCAAATAGATCTCAGCCTGGTGTGCAGTGTGACCTTTACAAAATTTGAGGAAACTGGATAAGTGGCAGGTCTAAAAACTATGTACAGTAGATGAACAGTATCTGAAAGTGAAGGGAAACTTTGTGCCACACGACACAAGAACGGGACTGAAAATCAGTGGCGACTGGTCTTATTATCAATATGTGCAGGGGAGTTTAGGTGACAGGTACAACAGTGTGTCTATAAGCTATCTAGAAAACACAATGGTTTTGAGGCTATGGAATACCATCTGGACAGTTTTCATCATGACAATGATCCTAAACACACAGTCACTGCAGTAAAAGCATACCTGAATAGAAATAGAATAAAACTGAACACAATGAATCATGAATTTATCTCCTCTGAGACTAGACCTCAACATTATTTGAGCATAGTGGGATCATCCTGACAGACAGGAACAAAAGGAAGCCAGCGTCCGAAGGTCTTTGAATGTCCTTCGGGAACCTTGGAGAACTATTCCTGAAGACTAAAAGAAAAAACAAGAAAGCTTTCCCTAGTGTTTAGGCTGTGTTAAAGAGTAAAGGTTGTCGTACTAAATATTGACTTCCAAACATGTTAGAATTTTCCAAATGCTTTTTTTTTTTTTAAACTGTATTTCCATGTGTTTGCACATATTTTAAATTTTCCTAGCAAAATATAAAGAAATGAGGGGTGCCGGTTTTGCACAGTACCGTACATATGAACCAGTGCATTCCTACACACTCTTTTTCATCCCCTGCAGGCAATAAACTTGTTGGTCGTCGTCAGAAGCATCGCCGTCAGGCTGGCAGCGGTTAAAGGGCTAACATACTACTGGATCATAACAGATTTCATTTCATTTTCACTCAGTTTTTTTATTAGGTCTTTAACTGTACCAATTTAAGTAGCTAAAATGCTTTTCACTGTTTCCAACTGTAGAAAAGTCAGTTTGAGAAAATAAAAGCAGCCAGAAAAATGCATCAGTGTCTTTAAAACAGCTTCAGTAGACATTAAGGGTTTTTCAGGCATATACTTCATTTTGTTTTAATCATGTGGGTGTATAATGTTTACTCTGTTTAATTAGAAGCTTGCAATCAGACTTTCTCCTGGGGCAGCTTTGTTTACGAGAATATATTTTTAAGCAACAAGTAGCAGTCGCTGATATTTTTTGCATCTTTTTCCACACTGAGTGCCTGGTGTACCTTTTTTTTTTTTTTTTCTTAAATTGTTGTCATTTGAGGATTATATTGTATTGAGGGCTATATAAGTGTATCCATAAGCATTCGTTGCATACAAATTACAACAGCTTACTCTTTAAATGCATACATATATTACTATGTAAACCTGACAGTCTCAGACAGAGGGAGGGTTACAGTTAATGTTGCTGCAGGCACAACTGATAATTGTGGGTTAGAGACACATTGTTGGCGTGGTTGAAAGAGTGACTTGGATGATCACTAAGAAGTGGATTGGATTGTATATTTTTTGTGTGAAAGGGCACTGAATTTGATATATTTTTCTTTATACCTTTAAGTGTTGCAGAGATTAAGTTATAAAATGTTCCCAGATTATGTTTTTACATGATTTATACCTATTGACATTTGTCAATATAAAAAAAGAAGGAAAAACAATAGAAAAATAAACCTATTTTTGGACTTGTGAGTTTTGATATTTGTACTACTAAATTTGTCTAAAAATAAAATTAACTCAAGTTACTGAATAAACAGTCAATATTTTATTTACAAGAAAAAAAAATGTCCATATATAAAGACACATTAAATACATTTCATCTGACATAAAAAATGCATATACTAAAGAATATTCATTGTGATAGAATGAAACATTAAAATGCTGTAACATAACAAAATAAAAAAAATATTTGAAATCTATTGGTCGAATGGTGTAATTCACATGACAGCCTCCAGAAACTCCAATAAAAATCCAGCATTTATGACAAAAATCAAATCAATGTTTATATATAAGCATACAGAAATTATAACATGCATCGATGCTATATGGTGGCAAATGAAACTACAGTAATTTCTTGTTGTGAACCATCAATACTTTATCGTAAAACGCAGCAGAGGGCATCTCCTCACACACTGAAACTCGTACAGTTAAAGGACTGCTCTCAACAAGTGCAAAAGTTCACCATGAAGAGCGATTACAGCATACCAGGAATACAGGCTTCGATTAGGCATGGCTGTAAAATACTAAGGGCATATTTGAAAAAAAGGAAAAAAAAAAAAAAAAAGAAGAAGCTAAAAGTAATTTTAATAAAAGGAAAACAATATGTTGAAACAATTCAGCTTGGAGTTTGATTAGGCTTTGGTGAGGCAAAATTTTCTACTGCATATTTTTTTTCTTTAGCTCATGTGGCAATACAGTGCAAATCAAAAGCTCTACATTCCTTCGGTAATTATTCTTTACAAGACGTCATTAGTTTGTGAGATTGCTGCTCAAAGTCAAAGGGAGAACTGATTTAGTTAACGTCAAAAAAAACAAAAAACAACCTTAAAAACCCCAACCCAACAGGCCACCTCTGTGTTTTGCTGACCGGCACTGAAATCAAATTATGTGCTAAATCAACAGATATATTTTTTGTTCATTCATCTCTTAAGATGGTGAAATGCTTCTGGCAAGCACAGTATTTATTTAAACCTCATATCTAGGTACACACCTACAACACAGTACATTATTTTTCATCTGAACTCACAGCCTCCCGATCCCAACATTTTAACTCCCGTTAGACATCAGACACTGTGCACAGAAGACTACACAGACATAACAAAGTCTTACATCTATACATGGTTGTCTTTTGACTCCGTCGCCCTTCAGCAAGGTCTACTACTACATGCAGCCAAACTAAATCTCAGAGCAGTCTTTGATAACCAGCTTGTGTGAATCAATTACACTGATCTCATGACATCTTGTGATTATGCACAGAATTGATAACCAGTTTTTTAAGTGCAAAACATTCAGGTGGGAATTTATTTACTGCAAGCTGCAGAAAATGCAGGGAAGGGCCTAAACGCAGAGAAAAAAAGAACACGAGGCACTGGAGATTATTCATATTGTAGCAGAGCTGAGCTTAACGATAATAATCTGAAAAGCATGACTGACCTCAGCTACCAACCGCAGACTTTTAAAAATCTGAACATGCTCAAAACAAGTGCATATCATTCATTTAGAGTCTTCCCAGCAAGCTGAGGAAACCCAATTAAGTAATGGAACGGTGTGTAGGCACGTCATGCTCGCGAATGGTGGAACTTAAGTAGTGAAACGTGTTCACGTTTTTCAGTTAGCGGTCAGAGAAATGACGCCTCGGCTCGTCCTTCAAACTCCACTCCTTTTTAAACTCTGGAGGAGTCAAGTTTGAGAGCAGAGTTTGACAGCAGTCTGCTTTGCAGCACGGACGAACATTAGGCTACAAGCCAGAGTTATTCAGGTTTGGGATGGGATAAAATTTGGATACTCGACTCTGAGTGGTTGGATTAAGGCATTCAGATTCACCACTCATCTTGAAGAAAACCTCCTGCTCCTGGAGCTTCCGTGTGAACTCCTCCTCTAACGCCTGCAGGGGGCAGCACATACAAACAGAGTCAACCAGTTTGAAGATAATATGAAAAATTCTGTTGAGACAGCCTGCCCAGGTGGATCCTGAACATGGCGTCACTAGAAAGAAAATGGAAGAAATAAAGTCACAAACATTGATAACGAGCATACCTTCTTCCTTGGTCTTAGCTTCTCTCTCCACTCCTTGATCTCTTGGCTGTGTTCCTCATCCAGCTCCTTCAGCTTTTGGGTCTCATGTTCAATCAGAAGGTGGCATTTCTCATTCTGAAAGAAAATGTGTGTTAACACGGTGCTGTCATGATTAATGAATCCTGTATACGTCCCTACACTGCGACATATCTTGCTTTTTATTCCTTTAAAAATAGATGCTGTCTGACATCTTTAATTTGTCCTCTACTTATTTTCTGATAATCTTCATAAGTCACTGTTCATTTATGAATCTGTTGCAGTCACTTTCAGTCAGCAGAGAAAAAACTTAAAGGATTAAAGATTAAAAACTTAAAATGCACATTAAATATGCAGTATTAAATAAATGATAAAAAACCTTATAAATTAATAATCATGTTAAACTAGAATTACGACACTGCAGTTTTACTTCATAGCAAACAGGCTGCAGATTCCATTCGAGTTCAGACTCATAACAAATGTAGTTAAGACTGAAAGTATTTAGTAGATTAGAATCAATCTGCTATAGCAGAAAGATTAGTATCTACCTGCTCCAGAGTTATGGTGCTGAATTAAGTGTTTTTGCAGCGCATTTGCAGTTTCAAAGTGAAACTGACCTTTAACCTTTTGGATAAAAATGAATTAGATTCAACTTTTTTTTTTTCCCAGAATGACATTTTTGTCATAATTAGTATATTAATTATTTAACTGTTGCCAGAAAGCATTTAATTCAGCTCTGTGATCAGAATAAGATCAATAGTAAGAGTCTGAAGTGACCGGCAACACCTAATAGAAATCGATAGCGCCGGCCTCCAGAAACTCTACAGGCTGCACATAAACATTTGCAACATGAGCATGGATTAACCGAAGCAATAAAAACAGAGGATAGATATACGAGGAAGCCATAAATATTAATGGCATTTAGTGAGAATATTTCAAACAATAGTACCAAGTACAATTATGATTGCATGTTTTAAATAGCCTCTGCTACAAATGTAGCCTTGTTAATGTTTACTTTTCATTAGCATTAAAAGAAATATGTAGAAAAACTACTGAATCCTGTTGAATTTGAATGTCACAAATTATTATTTTTTAAACTGTATATATTCTTGATGTGGTTATACTGCAGCCTACACAGGAAGTACCCAGTCTTTCACCCTATCACAGCTGGAATAAGCTTCCTGTAACCTAAAGGTAGATGAGTTGTTAAGAAGATGGATGGCTGGATGGATGGATGACGTGGTTATCTGTGTTTTGCTCAATACTGTGGAGCTCCATAGAAATGTAGTTTAAAACATATACGATAAACATAAAAAGATAGAGTGTGAATGTGAGCGCGTTGAGCTCCACCTGCAGCTGCTGCAGCTCCCTGATGTTTGAGTCACACTGTAGCTGCAAATCTCTCATCTGGTTCTCATGTTTCTGGTGTTGGTGCAGTCTCTCACCCTTTTGTCTCTTTTCTTCCTGCAAAGCAAACTGGACCATGGAGACAAAAACACAACAGACAGATGTGAGCATGATTTGCGGTTTTCACACAAGGCATAGGAACTGCTAAAAATGATGCATTTTTTTTTCTCTATTCCTTTGGTCATAGTGTCTATTTCAAATAAACTGACCGTGACTACAAAACAACACAAGCATGTTGCGTATTAACATTCAGAATGTCAGCGAATAAACTATTTGCACAAACTAAAATTTAAGATTTCCTCCAAGATCGTTCACTGAGCTTTCATCCACAAAACTAAACTGAAAGTGCAACTTGAGAATGATGGCGTTAGTATGGATTGTGAAATGGTGAGTTGGAAAGTTTCTGGTCTGAGATCCAAACAGGCTGGAATAATAAAAGGTACTGTGTTTTTTATTGGTCAGCGCCCAGGTGTGAGTCTAAGCCAGTGTGAAACATTACTGCTGAGAGAAAGAGGAGGAAAAAACCCCCAACAAAAACTGATGTCCAGTCACTTCTTTTAAAATGGTCAAACATCACTAGCCCGAGCTCGCAGCGCCTCTACCTGTTTTATCCGCTCTCTCTCCTGCTCTGCGGTGATGGATGCTGTGGCGGTGATGCGGAGACTCTTCTTGAACATAGCCATGCGGGTCTTGGCCTCGCTCCGTTGGATCTTGGGCAGACGCACCCTCTCTTGAGTCTGCTTGTTCTTCAGCTCCTCTATCAGACGCTGGTTGTAGCCCTGCATTTGCTCCATCTCCTATAAAACACACGTATGCCCACAGTTTTGTTTTAGTGGGGTTATTTAAATTTTACAGTTACATTTACAGTTCCACTCTGTGCTTGTACCTTTTCATGCCTTTTCAACAGCTGGTGTCTCTGCATGAAGTACTGGTCTTTCAGCTGCTGCTTCAGCAGTTGGTGCTTTTCCTGCAGATGGCGCTCCTCCAGCTCCCACATGGCTGCCTCTCGAGCTACAAAACACATGTGAGCACAAACAAGGCTAAAAAAAACATGTGCATGCATGTTTGCTGGTTACCAACAGGGGTCTGAAAACCAAACAAAAAGGCAAAATTGGATAGGCAGCAGCACATCCCCTTAAACACACTGTCTCAGTCGTCTGGATGTCACAGTCAGAATTTACACACTTGGCAAGCAAAGGAGGCATCACTGACATCAACTTCCTCTACACGCTGACTCAAAAATAAAAGTACATCTCAGGCTGTGGTTTCTTTCATGTCTGTGTCTGGCATGAAAATGAGGTTTGAGACACTTGAATCTTGCACAGGATACGTGAGGTAAGTTGTTTGCCTTTTTGTCATGTTTAAAACAGCAGCAGTCTTAAGACAGAGTGGCACAAAATGTGGCATCTCTGACTATGTTCTCAGTGTTCGTGTGAATATAACACTGCAGCGTAATTCGAATCAGTGATCACCAGATTTACAACACAATTACAAGTCAACTGGTAAACACGAGGACCCTGTAAACCTAAAATACCCTGTGATCATTTGTGTAGCTCAATAATCTAATTCCTATGGCATACATTACACAATTACCCTTAAAAAAGATTAACTCCAAAACAGAGCAGTAACAGAGTCGAGTCTTCTACCTCTCATTAACTGCTGTTTGTGGTTAAGGCAGTCTCTCTCAATCGTGGCAATCTCCACTTTATGCTGCTGGATGATTTTCTTTAGAGCTCCATCCAAGTCTTGCTGCTGCTTCTGTAGGAACTCTTGCTCCTGAGGAGAGAAGAGCAGTGAGAAACTGCCTGGGGAAGACATGGAGATCACTCAGAGACAGCAAAAAGTAGAGAGGGGAAGCACAGCAGTGTCACAGTTAGACTGCATCTTAATGATCGAATCTGCCTGAAGCAAAATAATGTAATCTAGCCATTCACTTCAAAATTCAGTACAACACAGAGCACTAAGATGTCACATCATCAACTGGACTCAGCAAAAGAGACACTCAGAGTTCATGGATGGCAACGATCCACAATGGAAGTGAAGAAAGAGAGAAAAGTTAACAGTTTAGTAGAGATACTGTGGCAAAGTTTTATGTAAGACAACATCTACAGTGACATTCACATCGTCCAGAAACCAGCCTACATTATGCATGACTAATTGCATAAGAAGCCAATTTTTTATTTATTTTATTTAACTTTATCTAGCTAGTGTTAACTGTAAGTTGTATTGCGATTACGGTATAAAACTATTATTAGGTAAAACTGATCATATAACTCACTTGATTATAAGAAAACTAAGGTAACGCTGTTATTATACAGTTGAATCCAAATTAAGATGGTTCAAGTGTGATCTCATAATCCACTTATACACAATGAGTGACTCATCTGCCCTGAAAGGCAGGCTGTCTATATTGGCTGACAAAGACAAACATGGATCCAGACAGAATTCATCAAGAGCTGCCACACAGCGGTGCAACCCAGATTTAATCTAGTCTTAAGCAAACGGTGTAATACAAGATAAATACCATATAAAATACACAGACTTGATGTATAACATTTGTGAACTGGTGGAGGAAAAATACAGAGCAGGAGAGGAAGAAAGAACCACTGCACAAACACAGTGATGACAACACTCAAAAAGGAAAAAAAAAAAAAAAAAAAAAAAAAACATCCCAACGTTGCCCATGCTTACATGTGTTGAACCATCAAACTATCCTGTCATGTAACTTCACACACATCTAAGTATGGGCCAGAGATGGAGAGATACGGGGCGGGATGGGGGGGGGGGGCACTTACATCCTGCATCTGAGCGTTGAAGAGTGCGCATGAGGACAACTGAAAAGACTGTATCATAACCTGGGCCACTGCCTGTGGAGGAGAGCACACAGCGCACTTGCCCTGATCAGGGACAGACAGCACACAGCAGCCTGAGGATCTCTCACGTCAACACTCACTCAGCACTCACACAGATCCTTCCTACATTAAAAATGGGTTTTCCACTTTGGGATTGTTGGTGAGTTTAAGGCTCGTGGCGAGGTCTGGATGAATGTTAGGAAGTCAATCAATTAGTTGTCAAAACTCTTTGTCTTGCCATGCTTCAAAGCGGCTCAGAATTTTAGCATTTTTGTTAAATCCAGCTGGTAAAAAAAAGCAGTTTTGTTACTTTCAATGCTACTTACAGAATATTTAAAACAAAATAAATTAAGGTTTACCTTTCAAAGAAAAGAAGACATTTGTTTCTGTGTCTCAGACTGAGCGCAGGAAAACAAAGTTTTGAAAAGGTCCTTCAGTAACGATCTTTACTGTGGAGACAAAAGCTATGTCTGCAGTCGCTCCTTTGTTAAGAGAGCCTGAATGGTGCCTGAGGTAGCTGGTAAATTGAGATCTGACACTTCTGAATCATCATCACCACCACAGACTGTATGATCACCACTGACAAGTGTAGCATTACATAATTAAATTCCACATATGTAGTGTCAGGAACAAAGATGAAGAATTGCATTGTGGGATGTTTTGGACGGGTGTGGGATGTGCAGTATTGAGTAGCAGACTACATGTTATGGTTATTACATTTTGGACACTTTTCAAAGGAGAAAACCTTACAGTGCATCTAATAATGATTATTTTTTGTTTTGAGCAGTCATCAGTTAAAATAAATGATTTTTCCATATCAGTGAAGATGGAGATAAACAAGTATTCAGATTTGAAGCAAATCTAAAACATTAAATTTGTGTTTCTTTTGTTTTGTCGATTCATTTTCTGAGGAAAAATAAAAAATATTCAGAACCCGATTTGATTTTTAACACTGACATGTGTTCAGTGGCCGCACCACAAATTTTACTTCCATAAAGATTCTAATATTCATTTTTTGGTGACAGCTGGAAATCTCAAAGTTCAATTATATTTTTCATTACTGAGGAAAACAGTAAAAGGTGGATGTTGCTTCCTTTGAGGCAATTTAATTTTTTGTTCCTCCTACCTTTATTTAATAAAAGGCTGAATATTGTAAAAATCTTTTTAATATAGTCCAATAAAACACGTCCACTGCTATGTGTGACAAAGTAGGAAAATTAAATCTTTATCATAGGATAGAAATCATGAAAGCAAAAAATTTGTCAGAAACCTTGTATGTAACTTCACTGGTGACTGTATGTTGTAATTTATTTCTCCTGAACAAATCTTCATATATATGTGTAACATAAAGGGAATTGCTATTTTTTTAAAGCTTCTACCTGAAGCACAAATTTGGTTTTGCCAAAATTCAGTGAGAGCTAACCATTTAACTGTAGCGTGTACATGGTATTATTAAAATCTTAGAAATTTTTTTTTTTATAAAGAAGGAGAATATATTCAAAAGTCAATACAGCTCAGTAGGTAGTAGATAGATAGCAGATAGGGAGCAATTACATACACAGATAATACTCCAGACACAGAAGGTGATGCTTTACCTCTGCAGTGTTGAGGAGTGTGAGGTCCTCCTTTAAGCGTTTCATGAGCTCTTTTTTCTTGTGTTTGGGTGAATGTCCAACTTCCTGTATGGCCTAAAGTGTGTATGTGCAGAATCGGTTTGATCTCTATAGTCAGAAAATCTAACAAAGCTGGCCAACAACAGTAAGAGTCATGCACTGCCCAGTCTGAGAGGAGAGATACTGGATCCAGCCACCAACTGATTTAAAGTCAACATGCTTAATTTCCACCTCCTGCATTTAACGTTTCTTTGAACTGTCTACTTGACCCCCATGAGTTAGAGTCATGTTAAAAGAAAGAATTTGACTTGTGCACGGCAGAAGATGTTAGCCTCAAAACCAGCTCGCCCTACATTACTTTGCATTCGATTAAGTCTCGCAGCCATGAACATGATGATTCGTGGGGGAAAAAAAAGAAAAAGATAAAAATAGAATAACTGAGTTGGAATTGTTTTGTAATTACAAATTTGATTTAACAGTGTAATAAAGCAGGTTCAACATGGTTTTCTTCCAATTTGCCATTTATAGAGGACTTATAATTTTATTAATAATGAATCTGTTGATTATTTATCCATCTTGACCTTAAGATTTCCAAAAGAATACTGCAGCACTATTGAAGACAATTCCATGTCAGTTAGTCAGACCAAAGGCATTTATTATTTGACCCAAATAAGCCCAACACCACTTGGAAAACCTTTCAAATCTGGCCATCCCATGACCAAAGCAACCTCACACACTCATACAAGAAACATGGTTAGTTAAATACACAGTAACAGTACATTTCAATAAAGAATACAACATGACAAAATGCAAAAAACACATCTTATCCATAGCCTAATTCTTGGATTTTTACATCTAAACACCAAGAAAGCAAACGCAAGCCAACCTATAAAACAGCATTAAGTACAATGGCAATAACAAGTAAGTAGCCTAAGCATCAAACTGGGAGGAGCATGGCAACCACCAAGGCATCATCATACACAACAGATGGCAATAAGCACTACTGGCCTTAAGAACATAAAAAGGCACACCCAGAGAAGCATTTAAAGGCTACTAAAGAGCACAGAAAGAGCCAGGAAAGACTTATAAAGACCAAGCATGAGAATATCTGCACCATCAAGCAAAAGCTTAAGACATCAACGTGTCAAGATACTATCCTGACTTTTTGTAAACAGTTTTCTAAAAATAACAAACACACCCCAGGAGCAAAGTATTTCTTAAGCTGCAACCAGAAGCCTCTGGGCAGATGAATAATGGATACAACAACATGAATGATCAGCATCTAGGAGAAGGATAGCACAGCCTGTCTGGGTAACATTTGCACACATACAGCAGGGCGCACCACTCCCATAGGATTAGTATGAGACAGCCAGGTTAGCCACCGGCTAAGTTGTAAACACATGCACCATTAAACGGCTTGTGCAGTACACATCACATGCAGCTGCTCTGGATCACAAGCTCCCAAATTTAAGTACTACTCAGCCCACTTCCACAGAGAAACACACATGCAGGGTCATACCTCTTTCTTGCGGTTCTTCAGCATGTTTTGGAACTTTGAGAGCTCCTTGTCTTGATCTGCTTTGATCCGTTTGGCTTCGTCTCGGAGCCGGCTGGTGTGATCCTGTTCCAGTCGCTCAATGGTCTGTTTCTGCTTCTTCTCAAGATTCTCCACTTCTTGGTCGTATTGACGCTTTTTAGCCTGCAGAAGTGATACGCACTAGGGTCACCCTGACTATTCCAAAACAATATTTATTTATATTAGATTTTACATAATCTCTTTGTTTTTTTTGTACGTTTTTTCATTTTGCTTTTAATGCAAATTAAAGTTTCCAATATTGTGAAAATTAAGCAGTTAAGGAAAATCTGGCAGCACATTTGATGTAAACACTTGCATTAAATTTAGCCCAGATTTGACATTAAGGTGCTTGTTTTTCAAGGAGCTAGCCAAATGCCAAAAAAAGAAGAAAGAAAAAAAGCCCATCACACTAGTGCAGTACAACCAGAGTGACTCACAGTAGTTTCCTGTTCAAAACGCCTGTAGATTTGCTCTCGCTGCTGCTGCAGCTTGTCGCTCAGCTGCTGCTGGGCCCTTTGCTCCTCTTTCTGGAGGAGGCGAAGCTCTCTCAACTCCTGCCGCCTGCAGTGAACATATCAATATAAGGGCATGATATTTACTTATTAAAAAAAATCTAATACTTTTTTCACAAAAACATGGGTCAAATTTTATGGTTGCACATCAGTGACTTTTTAAAAAAATATATCTAAATGTTTATTTCAACTTTAGTGACTCATTCATACTCTATGGCTTTTCGTGCTTTGATGAATCTTTTTAAAATGTTTGATTCACATTTGTGTCATATATTACTAACAGGAGGGTCGTGCAGTAGTCAGACAGCACTTGTACACACAGCAACAGCAACATGCCTCATGTCTTTACAAGGCAACATGAGAAATGACAGTAATATAATGCGGCATTCATCACGGGAGATAACCCATCTGGCATTTGTAAAAAGCTGTGGGAGTTGTAAAAAGAGCGAGCACTATTTAAGGCAGGCGAGTTAAATGGGTCGTGTCACATATTTAGAACAACTGTATGTCAAGCAGATTAGATACAGACGTACCTCAGGAACCTCATCTCCTCATTCCTGGTGTCGTTATCAGTCACTATCTTAGATGTTGTCACACTAACCTCCACACCATCCACCATGAACTTGCGTGTCTTTTTAAGAGTCTTCTTCTGTCGTTTTGACTCCTACCAAAAAGCAGGGTTGCTTTAGAGGATCGAGTAATCAGGGTAGTGTTGATAATGTAATAACTGATGGTGTAATAGTGGCACAGACTGTATTACCTGCAAGGACACAGAGCCCCCTTCTTTGCTCTTAGACAGGAAGCTGGAGATAGACAGATTGAGGTCGAGGCTGTTGCTATCAGCAGCAGAGCTGCTCCCAGAGTCAGAATCCTTCTCCACATCTGGCCTGATCACAGCAGGGCTTCCTTGCTCCATCTTGGCTTCTGAATCCGTTTCGCTCTCTTGGACAGAGACAGCATCTTGGGAAGTGCTCTCATCTGCGTGGGTTGCTTTCTCTTCTTCTTCATTCACACAGGAATCTTTAGGTGGGACCACTGAATCCTCAGGGGTGTCTTTAACTTCATCACAGATGCCATTTGTAGACTCAGTTGGTACTTGTTCCTTTAGCTCAGCTTCCTCTGTGATCTGGCTCTCTTGTTCAGGCTGCTGTGACTCCTCATGGGCCTCATCCATAGGCTTCTCTTCTGGTTTTGTTTCTATAGGCTCAGCAGATGACTCATCCACACTTAATTTTGTGTCTTCATTTATAAACGTGTGTCTTCCATCTGATTCCATATTCTCAATGTTTACATTTTCATCTGTGCCATTAGCCATGGCTTCCATTGTGTTCTCTGTTAGTTTGGGTTCAGTCGTTTCCTCCTCGGATTCTTTGCTTTCTTTTTCTACCTCTGGCTCATCTCTTGGAATGGATTCTGTTTTTTCTGCATCTTCAGGTTCTGCTTGTGATTCTCTGGATTCTTCTTTACCAGCTTCTTTTTCTTTCTCTTGCTTCCCCTGCTCTTTTTCTTCCTCCATTACCTGGGTAGTTTCATCACCCATTATCCTTTCTTCTGTCTCCTTCTGTTCCTCCTCTGTTTCTGTGACAAGTTCTTGGTTGTCTGTTGTATTTACAGGTTCTTCTGGCTGTGAAACTACTTGCTCAGCAGAAGTCTCTTCACCTTGACTCTCTTCTGGTTTAGGCTCTGTGGAGTCATGTGAGATGACATCTTTGCTGGGCTCTACTAGTCCAGATGCCAGGTCTTCATTACTGGCATCAGACACCTCATTTAATTTCTCCTCCTCAGTCTTGTCTACCTCACTTGTTCCAAGTCCTTCATCAGATAACTTATCACTAGTATGGTCCTCAGCAGGCTCAACTTCCATCTTTTCTTTAACAGCCTCAAGAGTGGAGGGAGTTGATGGAACTTTGTCATCTTCTGAGCTGGCCACACTGACATCAGAAGGTGCTCGCTTGTGCCCGGGACCAGCCTAAACCAACAGAAATTGCAATATGTCCACAGTGAGCAATAATAAAGCTTACAGCAATGAGTTTAATGAAGCTATCAACATCAAGTGTTCATCTAAATGATAAAAAAATTAAAATACTATAATGCTTGTTATATACATATCCCCAAAAAACTACATACCAGAGGTGTATCAGGTTCGTCCTCTTCCTCCTCCTCTTTGCTGTCCTCAAGCTCTTCTGTGACTTCGGCTTTGGCTTCAGCTATGAGTTCTCTGAGAGGTCTGCTGTCAGTTACACTGGTGACAAAAGGATGCTACATATATAGACAAAAGATATCAACATTAGATAAAAAATTTTATCCTGCAAAATCATTTAAAGTGTGACACATTAACATCTGACGGACATTTATGCATCACTTAGTTTTATAGTAGTTTGCAACTGCAGCTCACCTGCAGAAGCTGTACTGTACTCCACCTATTGTCCACATTCTTGTCAAGTGCTTTGCGCAGAAAGTCGCTGAATTCTGGTGACCTTTAAATGGTAAAGAAGACTGAATTTGTTGGTCCCAGAACAGAGTAAGTACCCCTGGGTTTTTCTTTATATAATGTAGTAATTCAGTAGTAGTTATCCTTTTAACATTAATATTTTATCATGCTTTCACACATGCAAACCCTCAACATTTCCTCATCTCCCATTTGGAAACAATCCAGCACCACCTTCCCAGTTATCACCAGCACAGTATCTCACCAGCGAGAGGGATTCATGAGTGTGGGCGGCTCGGACTTGGCTATTTTCAGTAGCACTCTCATGGGATTCATCTCATGGTTGGGCGGTTCAATCTGTGCCAGTTCTATGAGCGTTACGCCAAGGGACCAGATGTCAGCCTTGAAGTCGTATGGACGGTCTTTGGAAGTTTCGCACATTACCACCTCTGGAGCCATCCTGCGAAATTCAATCAGTCAGTAAGAGCCACCAATCAATAACCCACATTTTAGAATGCAGGTAAATGAGGTCATTCAGCATATCTTCTAATGCTTAAGGGTCAATGCTCTTATTTTCCAGGAGGAAAGGAATATAAAATAGGAAGTTTTTTTAATACATAGATTTTTTCAAATGAGTTGTTATCCCACATTTTTTGATGATTTAAAACAAGAACAACAACAACAACAACAAAAAAAAACCCCACTGTCATCTTAGCTGTGGTACAGTCTGAGACAATTATCAAATACTAAGAGGTGAATGCCCTCTTGTAAGCAGGAAGTGTGACTCACCAATATGGAGTGCCGATGAAAGAATCTCTTCTCTGTAATGTCTTGGTATTTTTAGCAGACACACCAAAGTCAGCTGAAAGTAGAAATAAATCATGATTCTTTTCATCAATGAATTAAGCTAAACTGTAAAATGACACCCTGTGAGACTAGAATATAAAATAGCATTTTCTACCAAAACAAAACACAGTAGAGAGTGCTTTACACTTATAATATTTATCCCCAAAGTGAGCAGAAAAGCCTCACATTCCGTTTCATAGTGCTCTTAGGGTCCATCATTGTTGTGTTACCTGTGCAGTTATTTCAGCCTGCTCTCTTTTCTTGCAACACTTACAGTATGCACACATTAGAGGGAAAAAGAGATCTATCATTAAGTCCCTGGTGACTGGCTTGATAATTATTGTTTGCCAGGCTCCGTCATGACCCTCTGCCTACAGAACATGAATCATCAGGCAGCCAGGAGCTATGGATGCTGCAGCAACAACATGAACATGAATACTCTTACTTCTGAAACATTATGCATCACCAAAACACATACATAGGTAGAATATTAAAAAAAAAAAAAAAACACACAGCAAGCACATCACTTTGTTCTCCAAGTTTTTGAACCCGATGCCAAATGATGACTCACTACATTTTTATGTGTAAACAAACCACAGTGCTGCACTGTCACCATCAACCCCAAAGTCAAGCTACAAAGAGATCTACAACGGCTGTTTTAATACAGAGCCAAGGACAAATCAAAGAATGAATATAATACTAAAGAGAGTTTAGTAGACCCCCCCTAACCCCGTTTTGTTACAAATTCATCCCAAGTAAGTAAGTCGTGTACTTAAGAGGTTATGTGGTTTCAGAACTTAAAGATTCAAACCAAACCTATGTACTTTATTAAACATGCTTATTGTAAAAAATAAAAAACAAAAACCTGATTCTGCGAGAACATTTAGTTGATTTTAGTATTTTTTTAATGGAATAACCTCTCATATCTCCTTTTGTTAGTAAATGGTTAGAAATGGTTAAAAAAACAAAAAAACAAAAAACACAATTACCCAGTTTTACATCTCCATCCAGGGACAGGAGAATATTCCCAGCTTTCAAGTCTCTGTGGATGATCTTGCTCTCATGAAGGTAAGCCAAGGCCTCCAAAGTCTGCTTACACACCACACGAATCTGGGGCTCAGTCAGGGGTCTCTCCAACTCTAAGGACAAACATGCACAGAGAAAATTCCAAAGTCCCAATTTTTCCCAGTGAATATTTTGCTGTAGGCTTTGTTATACACAAATACAAACACAAAATAGGTCATCTCCACCTTTACATCAGCAAGCACATATGACTAGACAAATCTAGGCGAGTCATAATGAATCAACATTGAATAGTGAAGTGAATTCATTATCATCTTCTTTGCAATGCAATTTGCATTTTAAAATGAGTGGTTTTGTGTTTCTTTAGGCTTCAAAACAAGACAGAGGAAGTGCATGAACAAGAAGTACTTTAACTGCTTCTTGAAACCTGAGCTACAATAATTACAGTTGGAATTGCTTTGCCAACTTAGTAGAGGGGGGGAAAAAAAAAATCCTTCGGTACAGGCTTCTGGATGGAATAAAAGAGTTGGCACTAGAGGATGGAGAAAAGGAAAAGCTGCAGAACTTCATAGTGTTACTCTTTTTTTTGCTTTAGTGAATGAGGGACTTACCCAGCATGATGGCATCGACAGCACCGCCTGCACAGAACTCTATCAGAATCTGTAATGGTAGAACAAAAGAACATTAAGTAATACACTTATATAATACAATAAAGTCCCAGTTTAACCTACCCTTGCAGCACACGACTTGATTAAATAAGGAATTTGCGACTTTCAAAAGCTGGAACAACATGATGTTTATTGAAAAGATTGATTATACTGTAGAGATCAAGACGCCAATCAGCCATACTGAGCTATACGTCTTTTGGTTTCCATTCTACATGTGTCTGTCTTTTAGTCCTTCTTGAACTGAAATATCTGTAGAAGTTCAAGCTTTGAACTTGATAGTGACTGGGATCCTTTTCCACTATACAGAGGAGGTTGTGATGAATGAGTCTATTATAGGAATTTCTACAAAATACGAATTGTTTCTTAAAAGTATAGAAAAATGTTTAGTGCAAAATGCATGTAAATATTTTACACATACTATGTATATTTCATCACAGATCCTAGTGACAAACGATTTCCTCATTTTGGTAAACACTGCAGAAGAGTTTGAACATGTATGTTTAGGATGAGCACGCACGCTTTAAACTAAACCGCTGCATTAATACTGAAGAACTACACAAGAAAATCCCTTTGCACATTTTTATGTACAAGGGGCAATACTTAAAGGAAGTGAACATGAGTCTCTCCATACTATGCCAGTTAAGAAGACATGTTATTTAAAATACTTAACTTGCATTATGAATATTATTTTTTAATACAATATTTCTAAAATGTTTAACATTTGCTTATATGTTTATAAATAAAGGTTTATAGGTTTTAATATGTAAATGAGGGTTTGTCATTAGTCTAAATATGTACTAATTTATACACTTATACTTTATAGAAACAACAATATTGAAAAACGTTTTCTGTGACGATCCCTTTAAGCATAAAGCATTTCTTCACAGTACTGTGCTTCTGTCAACAGTAAGAGGAAGACATCCATTATTGCCATCTTTGTTTGTTTCAAAACAGTATGCACATATGCGCATGTTAAAAGCTTGGGAATACACTTTGAATGAAAATAAAACGTTGGGTGCAAGTGTCCTTTAATTGGACGTTTCTAGCTTGGAAGAAATTTCCCCAAGGGAAGAAAAAACAAAGAGGGGAGATGCTTTTAAATATAAAACTGTGTAATTTTATAGGGGATATTTTAACAACAAATATCAACATAAAAAGGTGCCAGTTAACTACTTAATTACAAGTTTCAAGCTGATATTTTAAGATGAAATATCAGTAACCTCATCAAATATGCAATAATTTTCATAAAGTGCAGTGATTCTTTGGGTTCCAGAGAGGTAACGAAATAAAACTAATGCTAATCCCCTATGCTAGGATGTAAAACTGCACAGGTTCTGACCTCAGTTGTAAGAGCTGATGTAATGTACCCGACCAGTACTTCATCATTATTGGCTTAGCCTGCACGTTGCTTGGCAGCTCATGGTATCAGATGATACAAAAATCAATCGAAGCTACAAACAGAGCACCACCCTCTATTCAGTGATTCAAACAAAAGGAAGAAACAAAGTGGTTCTTCCCATTTGGCAGTACACTTTCTCATGCCATCTTTTTTGTAGTTTACAGGTGAGTATTAAACTAAACGTACACTGATTGTAGACACAAGTCAAAGTAAACATCTGTTTTCTAGCAACAGATTTCCTTTGTAGAAAATTAATGAACATATTATACATTAACTCAACACCCGGCACAAGCTAAATGTAGGCAGTTACACATTCATCATGCTATTTGAACTCAAAGGCCAGAGGGACAACCTGCATGCGGCTCTGAATTATTCAAAAGCACTTTCTCCAGCCACCAAAACTGCTCCATTATCTTCCAATGGTTGTGGCCAGTCCACAAGGGACAGTCACATGACACCCCCTGCTAGGACCTAATTGCTCTGGGGCCTCTTACTGCACACAATGAGATCTACTGACCATGTATTAAAGCTGCACCTCTGTGCTCACAGTAAAACACCAGGATGAGGATGAGGGGCTGTGTTCAGAGATTTATACGTTCTTTCTCATTATAAAATACACTGTGCACACTGGTTATGATTTGAGGGAGATAGGAATAAGGCCAAATTGAGGAGTATTCCACTAAATACATAAATCCCTCATTATAAATAGGAAGATGTATAAAGTATGATAATGCATTTCTCAGTAGTGGCCTATTACTTCTAAGCAGTCAGGTACTCTCCAGTGAAGCATGCAGTCCTAGTCGTGTATTAGCCTTTGTTGCTTGTCATATGACCCATTCTAACTCTTGAAGAAATAAGAAAAGTTTAGTGTCATGAGCCATCAGTCAAATGATCTGAAAGTCCTGTGAGAAACAGCATAACGAATGGTGCCTTATAATGAATTTCTGTCTCTCCATGCTTCACTGCTTCTTTGTCTTGGTGGCTTCAGATCAAACAGCATTACATGAGGAGAAAGACACTCCTCCCAGCACGAAACTGACGAACTTACCCAAAGTTTGCTTTCAAAGTAGAAAGCGTCCAGCAGTTTGACAATGTGATGATGGTTGCAGGAGGCCAGAATGTCAATCTCAACCATGTAATCCTCCAGTTCATCCTCAGTCTTTGTGTCGATAACCTTAGCAGCCGCCAGGGTCCCATTCTGCTTGTTCTGTGCCTGCAAGCAACATTGACAAAATGATAAATTGTAGAGTATATCCTTACAGCACACAGTGTATAAAATGGGAAAGGATCATGCTAATTATAAGCCAAATGTTGCTCAGCATAATTTTACAGAGCAACAACTTGTAACTTGTACACAACAGGAATTATGGAAGAATATCAACATTAAGAAAAAAGTCATTTGGAGCAATATAAATTACGCAGCTTACAGAAGATTGTATCTCAAGAAACTCATTTCAGAGATTTAAGACAACTCTTTGTCAAACATTGATTAAAAAAAGAAAAAAATTACAACACATCCTGTCATTCTGAGCTACTCTAACACAGGCCGATCTTGCAACGCTTGCTCACTTCCTCCACTCCTTTTCCTCCCCTCTTTTCTTTCTTTCATCTCACTCTGTCACACTCATTGCAGTGATTATTATACCAAATATGTATATGATTGAACAGGTTTGTGCCATTTATTGCACAACTCAAACCCTAAATTCTCATTCCTGATAGAGCTGCACCGAGGAGACCAATAAAAATGATCACTGAACCTGTGAAATAAAGCACTGGGAAGTTATTTTAAGGCCAGCCTAGGGCCTAATGTTTATGGATACAGACACAATCTCAGGGAGTTAGGGAAAAAGAAAAGGGAGGGAGTGTAAAGACCAACTGCAGCAGTGTGTGTCAGACCCTATATTTACACTCTTCTGACCTGACACACTCCCTGCCTCTTTTTTCCTTTGTAGTGGCTGATGCCTGTCAGGCACAGGCCATCGCTTACATGCAGATTCAATATTAGCTTTACAGTGAAGAGAGACACCATAATTTGTCTGTCACTTGACTCATTAAAGAAGAGCCTGTGACCTTTGCTCATCATGAACATGACGTTTTAATGTGCTAAATGCTTAATGTTGATCTGTTTTGAGGAATTAAATGAGAGCGCAGGAGTGCTATAATCATGTTTAAGAGGGAGGGACCGAACTTTGTGGTTCTTTGTAAATAATAATCATTGACAGTTCAGCACTGGTTATTCAAATGTACATCCATGAACGCAGAGTTTTTACTTCATTAAATAAATAAATACATTTCTGTCTGTCAGAAAAAATTCATCTGAACTCTGGAGTTTAATTTACTCAAGCTTAAATATATTTATGTTTGTAAAACAGCCAAAAACAGTAACAGTAAAAATGTATGTACCTCTGTTAAATAAGGTAACATAGACTTTTTGTTTGCAGACCATCATGCTTACGTGTATAGTAACACCCTGAAGGCCCATTCTGAGCCAGAAAAAACCCAACCTTTAATGTGAATAAATAGCTGATAAATGAAAACTCCCATATCGCACCAGCTGTAGAGGTCTATCTTTGAATAGGTAGATCAGATTTTTTTAAAAATGACTCATTGCATGGAAAGAATTATATAAGCAGTTTGTTTGCAGTACTAAAAGTGTCTATGAAACACTTAACATGTAATACATTCATCTACTAGTTAAGAATTCTCTCTCTTCCGGTTGACCTCACTTGAACAGCTGATTCACATGTTGCTTGCAAACTCTGCGACCCCACCCAAAGGAGTTAGCTGCCAGAAGCCTGTGAAGTAGCAAATGAAAGCACGGTGCGCTTTCATACTAATGTGGCCTGATTAAAGATATCTTCACCTGAGCTCACACAAGTGATAACTGGGAGTCAGGTGTATATTTTGTATACTTTGGTGTGAGAAGGCACTCAAGTATTTCTTGGCTCTCATCTCGTGTAGCCAATCAGCTAACAAGACTAGGAAATAAGTGAAAACAAATTAAGATTTATGGGCCATTTGCTGCATTATTTGAACACAAGAGCACCAGGAAGGAACAGCGTTAAGTAGCTCACAATGAGAGAGAGAGAGAGAAAGAAGGCTCTTTAACAGGGATTAGTGCCAAAACAAAAAGAGGCATGAAGGCATGGAAGGTTGTGGAAACTATTTTTCACTAATCTACTAAAACAGTTATATACATTGAAAAATATTTAAAATAAACTATGTTTAAAAAAAATACAAGTTAACCAAGTTAATCTACTTGTGCTACAAGTACACAAACACTAACTTTTTCTAAAGTGTGTTCTCAGCCTAGAGCAAACTCCTGCAGAGATAACCTGGAAAGGTAAGTAAAGTAGCAGAGATTACAGCTGGAGGACACAGCATTGAATATTTTTCCATGTAGCATAACTATACACCAACAAACTACAACATTGGAAGGCATACCTGACTTTCTCAGCAGGAAAACAAACCTAAACAAAATAATAAACAGGTACTCTTCTATGTCATCAAATTGTTGTAACAGTTCCTATATATATGGGTTAGTGAAGACAAACCAGATGTGACAAACCACTGCCCTAATTTAAACCCAGCTGTGCACCTGTCACATTAATTAGCATAAAGTGTGTGTGTTTTTTTAAAAGTCTGGGTGCACCTGCTCTGTCATTTTATTAGTTTAAACTATTTATTGTGGTTGTCCTGACATGTCACAGGCCCAAATAATCCAACATGTCACATGTGAGGCCATATTGATTCTGTATGTGGACCACACCTTTATCAGTTTTTAACCAACCCCAAGTGCAACTCACTGGTAAAGTCATGTCTATACTCCGGCAGTGACGCAAAGCCTGTGCTAAACCTGCTAAATAGAAAATATCCAAAAACTAATTGAGTTTAAGATCCCAGCTGCTGGTCACATTTCTTTACAGGATATTAGCAGTTAGTCAATTCCTGCATGATTTATATGAAACAAATATGTTATTTGCTGAGGGTTAGGTGGCCGAGGTTGGAATATGTTACCCAAACAAGAGCTGTAATCATCGCTGTCAGCTTTACAGCTTATGACCTCGAGACAGCAACATGCGAAGAAACAACTGAAGCTAGTCTATAAAGAAATGCAGGAAACCAAAGGCGGATGTAACGTAACACGTCAACTTACCTTGTACACTTTCCCAAAGGCTCCATCTCCCAGTTCCCCAATAATTTCCCATATCTCCTCAGGATTGACGTCTCTGTGTACATGCTCATACTGCTTCTTTTTCTTATCCGGCCCTAGTTTGAAGATCTTGCGAAAATTGAAGAAGGACATCTTTTTTAGGTGTGAACTACAGCACCGCGGGTACGCTCTCTTCGGTTATTTCCGCCAAGAAACTATAGCGGTTCCCTCCGACGCGGAGCTCAAAAGGCTATCGAAATGAGAGCATTCAAGCGTTAAATTAAGCCAGACAGACCGGTGCTTTAGCCATTCAGCTATGATAATGTCAATTATAACTTCCCTCGACGGCGGATATCACAGTCACATCATAGCTAGCAGCCTTCACAGGACGCTGTCGGAGGAGATGAGGGATACAGAGAAGAGTTAGCTGTTCCGCAGAGGCTCGTGTTTCCGTTTTGAGCGAACAAAATTAAACGAAGCGGAAAAAATATTTACCATATCATCACTTTCGACAGAATATTTTCTTTAATCGTATAACGTTACCAACACGAAAACGCAGTCAACGGACCTCATGCTTAGGTTGACTGACCACACACAAGTTAGTGGACTAGCATCAAGCTGCTATCGCAGCTCTCGATATTTCCGCTAAAGTCTTTCAAAATAAAACGCAACTGTTACGCAGACTTTTTTATTTACATTATTTCGCTTTATTTTTTCAATTTCGTCAAAAAAAATGGTAGCGATATTTTGTTTTAATTATTGATGTCAGAAAAAAGTTAAAAAACCACAAACTTCTAAACTTGTTTTGTGATACAGTTAGCATAGCTTTTAAATGACATAAAAAAAACTACTACACATTCAAAGTTTTTCTGTCCCACTGACTACTAAAATAAAAATACCATTTGATTTAGATGATGCTTCAAAATAACTGCCAGAATAACTTCCCGTAGGAATGACCAAAATGGCTGCCAGGTAACAAAGAAAAGCTTAGTTGACTAATACAATAAAGGGTTTTAAAAAACCCTCACATATTAAACTTAAGACAAAAAGAAAATCTATAATAGACCTTCGACTGCCTACGTCATAACTATACAAGGGTCTATAGCGTTTGGAGTTAGGTGGTCATGGATGTCATATTACATCTGCCTTTCTGAGCTAAGAAGTATTTTTGCTGTGGCTTTGTACACTATATATTCCGCATCTAAATAAACAACCAATTATAATTTACAGAAATTATTCACGTTAGATCAAATATAAGTATATTACGATAGAATATATATGATTATAATCACATTTTATAGTAATACATTGTGTGACGGTACTGCGTGACAAGACCGAATTTAAACCTCGATGGTTAGGCGTTTCAATGTACGATAGGTGGCGTAAACGCAGTATCAACGTGATTTTACCGAACCGGTCCGCTTCACTGGTTCACTTTGGAGTACGAGAAACAGACTGGTTTTATTGTCCGACTTGAGCAAAACAACAGAGTGGACGCTTTTACGTCGGAGGATAAAAATAGATTTCCGCTGTCAGCAGGTCTATTTCTAGTTAGCTTGACGCAGCTAGGTAGCGGCTATTTCCTCCCCAGCAGGACGTGCTCCGCTCAGCCGGGCTCAGCCCCCTCGCCTCTACCACGCATGCCAGTTGTGGTCCTCCTGTTGGCATAAAGAGGAGAAAATGGTAGAGTTCCTCTCCCCCCCCCCCCCCCCCCCAATTTATTCTGTATTCGATAATTTTTAACCCTACAACTGTTTACAACTTGCATAGTTCCCATTTCTGTATAGCTGTATATCTCAGATTCTGTAAAGTTATTTATTTCATATTCTGTATAGTTTTTCATATTTATATCCTGTTCATATCTTGTACATAGTTGTACTCACTACAGCCTGTACATACTTATAGTTATAGAATATTCACAACATACTTCATACCGTGTACATTATAACATACCATAATAGACCCATTTCTGTAATATACTTACATATCTATATTATTGCTAGAATATATTGTAATATATCTATATCACTAAAGCACTTCTGGATGGATGCAAACTGCATTTCGTTGCCCTGTACCTGTGCATGTGCAATGACAATAAAGTTGAATTCTATTCTATTCTAATTCTATTATTTTTCATTTTGTGAATACCTGGTAATATTAGTTTAATTAGTTTATTAGTCATTAGTTTTCACATTTAGCAACAAAACTCAGTGCATCACAACTCATCTTTGGATTTCACTGTAAAATAAAATTGTCTTTCACTTTTTTACTTCTCACTGGTTTTAACAGCTAAACAGTAAAAACTACAGTAAAATTAAAAGTGGACTACTTTTACAGAGTTACCAGTTAACCCGAAAAAAGCATTTTAACTGGTTGATACTTACATTAGAAATAATGCTGTGGTACAGCCTAAAATATATAGCAGAGTATTCATCTCTAATCTGAATTTGATAACAGCCAAAAAATTATAATATTTCACTTGCCTACAGTGAGCAAAACATTCAAATAATATACTTCAGTCTATGTTGGGAGCCTATTAAGAATACAAATGTCATTATTTATAGAAATTACGTTACACACACCTGATATGTCAACATTAGCAATATTCGCATATGACACAAAACCTTTTTGTTCTAGAGGGAATGTAAAGGCGTTACTAAATATGGTCACTTCAGAAATGTGCAAAGTAAAAATAAGTAGTTTTAAAACTGTTTATTATTATTATTGTTGTTGTTGTTGTTGTTGTTGTTTTTAAAGCAGCATATTAGGACGACACAAAAAAGGTTTTGAATTACTGTATGTGGAATGAAGCTGTGGAGCAGACTGAGAAATGTTCCAGCATGACTCAGTTTTAAAAAGTGGTGCAAAAATATCTATGTCTGTGTTTTTTTGTATGTTACTATGTTACTAGATGTTATAAACAGTATACCTGTCATAAATTATAAGGAAAGATTTATTATAGGATAGGGCACAAACAGGAAGGAAATTTATCTAGACAGGAGGACAACGCAAACAGACCACTTATGTTCTGCAGCGCCACAATGTGGGAATAATAATGAATTGTTCTCTTTACCTTCTCCTCGCGCTTTACCTCGTGTCTCCACAAGGAGGGAGCAACGGTATGCTGGCTGCTTTAGGTGCTGTCGGAAATCTAATGTATAACTTGGAAGCGATAGCCAAATTAGACAAGTATATACGCGTCAGCCAACTAGACAAATTGCCTGTTTGTTTGCAAGTAGCGAACACGGTCAATGTCCGTGCCTGCTCAGACACACGGACTGTTTTCTTGAAGTTAAGAGACAGCACATGTCGGGGACGTTTATTGTTGCAAAAAAGCGTTTCAAAATCATTAAAAAAAACTACAGATGTTTCATCTTATACAGCAGTTCAGCCCATCGCCCATTTATGGAGAGGAAATATGTCTTTTCACTATTCACATTTCACCCAAACTATCAGTCACTTTAGGGATGACCAACAAATCCAAGAACCTGTTTGAAAACAGTGTGACCTCCCTGGTCCCGTGTGGTGTGTCCAGCCAGCTGAAGCAGGACCGCCCCATAGCCTAAATCGCTGTACTGCTCAGACTGCCCCCCGTTTTTTGGCAACAGCAGCGGCGCAGCCCCTCCCGAAGGAGGAGAAGTCTGATTAGACGCCAGTTTTATTGCGTTGTCATGTTTCACAAGGAGTCCAGATGCTCCGAGGCCGTCTGACACTGTAATTTCATGGATGCACCCAAAGCCTGAAAGAGGAAAGTTATTTCTTTTCATTCCTCTCAACTCTTTCTTCTTCTTCTTGCGCTTCTACTACAAGCAACCAAGTTTTCATGGGTGAACATCGTTGGTGCAAACTGTAGTATTGTGTTTGGTGCAAATCTTGTTCGCTTGTCAAGATGCAGTTCCGCACCTTCCTTGACGTAAATGTTGTGGACGTGCAGAAAAGAAGGAATCCTTCGAAGCACTATGTAAGTTGTATACTCTCTCTCTGTTCTGTTCTTGTTCAAGTAGATCACCAGTGCAGTTATTGTGTATTGTCCCTGTGGAAATTTAACCCATGCTATGCAGCTCTGTGGACGCCAGTGTTGCTCTGAGGGTCCATTACTTTCACCAAACAGCTGTTGAACGGACCTGGTGCTTTTTTTTTTTTTTTTAAATTTAATTTAATTTTTTAAATAGAGACATTCATGGTACCCAGAAGATGTCTCTTTATGACTGTGGTGATCTGAGGCGTTGTATTTTTTGTCACCACATGGCTTTGATTGAAATGTAGATACAACCTATTATATTTGATTTTGTATATACTTGACAACAGTGATTTAATATCAGGTCATTTAAAAAATATCAGATGCTTTGATTTATTTGGGTATTTTAATAAACTAAAGTAATTGTGTTTTAAAAAAATGTTTAAAGTAATAGTCTTCTTGCAAGCTTTTGCTTAGTGCTGTACTGTCGTGCCTGAAAAACACCAGTATTTTATTTTTGCCTGTAAAATACAGTGTCACTGTGTCTGACGTCTGACAGAGCCGACAGCATGCACTGAGGCTTAAAAACATAAACAAACTGAAATCACATATACGTGACAGCCAGCTGGATGAGGATCCTAAGACTTGGGCTGCACCCTAAGCAGCGCCATCGTCTAAATAGACGTAGCAAAAGTAGTAGTCAGGGATTTGCAGCTATATTTTTACACACATATATATTTAATCTTTTAATTGTGTATATGGCATGCAGACTAACTGTGGTGCCCTGTTTCCCAAGTGATTTTTTGCTTTTCATTGTTCACCTAACAATCTAAAGTGCAGAAAAAGTGATGTGTTCATGTTTGAATGTTAGATGAGAACGAGCTAACCCAGGGATTAACTTTATTTAAACTCTGTTAAGATGGGACCATTGGTAACTGATATGTTTTTTTTCCTCAAAGGAGAGCTCATTTACAAAGCAAATGCGTATGCTGTAGATGTCAAACCTGTAATTTAAGTTTTGAGCCTTACTTCTTGTTGAGGCTAGAATGGGTTAATATGGATTTGAACGAACACAACACCAAACTTAGCATACATATCTACACAACAACTACCCAAATTCACTTAAATATATCATATTAATGGATGAACAGATCACTCTTTACAATAACGTTTTGGTTGACAAGTAGTCTCCTTTTTATTTCGTGTTTGTTATTCATTAACAAACATTTTGCCCCAT
The DNA here is from genome assembly GCF_018398535.1 of Haplochromis burtoni. NCBI lineage: Eukaryota > Metazoa > Chordata > Actinopteri > Cichliformes > Cichlidae > Haplochromis > Haplochromis burtoni. The sequence goes on from NW_024582368.1 coordinate 3,302,984, forward strand.
TGAAACAAACAAACCCCTACTTTAAACAAAACAACTACAAACAAATAACTAAAAAGTATTTCAATTCTACACTGCATTAACGTTACAAACAGATAAAAATCACAAGTTGCCTTCAATAAATGCATTTTTTTCACTCTGACATCAAATGTCATTACTGGTTAAATAATAGTGCATCCCTATTCACAGTTAAAGCAGGAAAAGTAATTAATTAATACTTCAGATGAATACTTCAAATACTAGTGCCCCCGAGCACCAACCCACTTTCTTGAATTTGGCTTACTCGCAGTGAACATAACTGTGTTTGTGGATTACCTGCAACATATGAAAACATGACAAACACTTTCGACCCTTAGACTATATTCAAAAGCTGGAGATTACCTCCCAATCTGAAGACTTGCCTCAACTCAATTCACATTTATTTACAACGCACATGTTAAAACAAAAACAAAAAAACAAATCAGAAATAAAATCAGTACTGAATCTTTTATGTACTGTTTGTGATTATGTCACTCATGTAACAGTGGCTGTCTGGCTGACTGTCTATATGGGCAAACGTGATATATCAGTTTAAAACTTTTACATAATTCAATGATTGCTGTGACTTAAAGTCATAAAATGCAATATCACTAACCGTAAGTTTAAGTTTGGATCGTCCTAGACGAATTTGTGACACCACATTTCAGATTAGGGTCATTTATTTGATGCCACATAAGGTACATATTATTAGGAAAGAATTGGTGTACCAAGAGGTAATCTTTAAAATAGCAAGGATCATATTGATCTATTTTTTTGGAGGGAATGTACCATCCGAATGTCTTTATACCGATATGAGGTGCTGGTGCCAGTTTTGCTTTTTCCAGGCACATTCCCATGTAAACGTCATCAATAGGAAAAAGTGGAATGGCATTGGAATAGCTATGTATCATTAAAGCTGTAAAGCTGGACAAAAGAAAGCCCCCACCACCACAATAGTTGGGGTAAACATTTTTTTCATATACTTGAGATGGAACAAAATACTTGCTCCTGTCCCATCTTACAGGAAATCCATTCTTTATCAGAAAACCAGTAAACAGATGCTGGCTTCCATTATTTTCACGGCGACCATGGAGGTAGTCCACAATATTGTCCGTATTGGCAAAAACGTCATCATCACCATTTAGCACAAAATTAACTTGTTGACAGTTCCTTTTCATCCATTTGAGGAATAGAACCTGCTTTAAAGTGAGATTAAAAAATGTATCTTGAAAGTCCCATTGGAGGATGTCATTGTGTTCCTGGTGCTCTGTTTTGAGGAGTTTGTTCAATCGCTCTTTCTCAAAGTCATTACCCATTGTTCCAAGGATGAAAATCCTTCGAATCCGCAAACCTTTGTATGACCTCTCTTGAGCCCAGGTTTTTCGCAGCACTTCACGTCGTTCATAATGCATGGGGGAGCTTTTAATTACAAGCAGAAGGAAGATGTCTTCAGGTTCTTCGATGCCTCCGCATTTGTCAGGAAGGTCCAGAATCATGGGAAAATAGCGACAGTGACGATAGTAAAGAAAGTCTTTAAGTATATCAGGGAAACCATCGAAGCCTGAGATTCTGGCAGCAGCCACGTTTTGTTCACATTTTGGGAATGAGTATTTATAGGAATTGTTATACATTTTTACAAGTTTTGGTGAGCGGAACATTTCAGTGTCGCTATAATATTGAAGAAAAAAAACAATAGAGAGAAGTGATCCTAAGAGCATAACAATTTCGATGTGGCCGGCCCTGGAAACAGTGAAAAAATAAATAAATAGTCACTCAACAGAAATTTCAATCAGGTATGTATCAATAAATAACGCCTTAAGACATTCAGGTACTACAAACATATCATATCGTACATACATAGCATAGTTTCTATAGGCCGTGTCTAATGCATGACTAACTAAAAATGAAGTGTGGTCTCTCTGACTTGGCTCCCTGTTGAACCAGAAATGAATTGAAAATCCTGCTCCTCACATACAAGCTCTTGAATAATCAGGGCCCATCTTAATTTAATGACCGTATAGTACCGTATCACCCCATTAGGGCTTTTTGCTCTCAGGCTGGTTCTGTGGAACCAGTTTCTCGTTTGGATTTGGAAGACAGACACCCTCTCTGCTTTTAAGTTTAGGCTTAAAACTTTCCTTTTTGATGAAGCATATAGGTAGGATTGGATCAGGTGATCCTGAATCCTCCCTTAGTTACGTTGCACTAGGTCTAGGCTGCTGGGAGATGAACATCCCATGAAGCATTAAATGTTTCTTCTTCAGTCACCTTTTTCACTCACTATGTGTTTATACACCTCTCTGCATTTAATTATGTGTTATTATTAATCTCTACTGGTAGGGAGTCATATTCATTTTGACGTTTTCTGTTTTCTGTGTAACATTGTAAGGTCTTTACCTTACAATGTAAAGCACCTTGAGGGAATTTTTGTTGTGATTTGACGCTTTGAAGGTAGGCCTCTGAAAAGCACATCACTGATGTTACCAGTGATGACATACTATCAAACTACCAGGCAACCTTGCTTTTATACATGAGTATAGCCAGAATTAACCAGCTACTGCCCAGCTGACTCGAGTCCACTATTACAAAGAGATGTATTGCAGAGGAGCTGCACTCACTGGCACAGACTGACTTGGATTGATTGCAGCTTGTTGATAATATTTCTGTTATTTGCAAAAATGACAAAAATTTGTCCTAGAGGGCTTGGAGTCAATCAGAGTGACTCAATCTTTGATTTTCCCAACTACTTGCAGTCCTCTTTGAAAGGAGGTTAATAAAAAATAATAGCTTAATATAACTGATATAGGAACAGTACATTTTGTTGTGTTACATTTTAGGATTGATCTCTTATTGAAACTTCTTTGGAGGAATTCAGATTTTGGAGTCATGGTTTATATCGGATTAAACATTTTTTAATTTATTTGACATTTTTCAAAAAGCTCCGGATATTCTGTAATTATATAATAAAACATTTAAAACTGTGTCTAACTAAATGTAACCATTCTTAGGTTACACCATAAATGACAGAAGTATATTAAAAAGTAAAAGTGCTTAAAAGTCCTAAAAGCTGACCAAATCAGTTAATAAAAACAATGTGCTAATTCTGCTTCTGACTTCAAAGGAAACAAGCATAATAAAACTAGCTACAGAAAATTCACAATCAAAAACATGATTCTTTGCCCTCAACAAAACTTTCATCAACTGAAATGTATCAAATCAAAGGTGTTTTTACTAAAATAATATATCATTAAAATTAGTTCGGAATAAACTGAATATATACCAATCAAGTACATTTAATTTGATCATATTCTAATAAATTTACTTTTGACATTATACTTATGTAACAAAATTGCATGCAAAATGTCCATATAATCAAATTACTTAAAGTCAGCATTTTGAACATAACCTGAACTCTTCACCTTGAACAGGTGTGACAAAGACTGAAATGGATATTGTCACTAGAAACAATCTTCCATTTCACAGAAACGCTAGAAGAAGCAGATCATCCTGTTTTCTTCACTGTTATTTCCTAAACGTCTGCGAAACAGTAAGTTTTCTAGCGAACTATTAACTGTGATAAAATGCAAATTCAATGAATAATAAATCATAATGCTACAGAACCCCCC
>NW_024582368.1:3306662-3319716 GCF_018398535.1 Haplochromis burtoni
ACACACACACACACACACACACACACACACACACACACACACAGCGTTAGTATTATATCATTCTAGCTTTAATGCTAGAATTGTTTGACTTATAACTTATCTTTATTTCCTCTTATAGTTAACTTGTAAAGGAATAGAGTCTCTCAGTGATAGTGTATTTGAAAGCTAAGAATCTTTTTCAGGACTTCTTAGAATGACAGAAAAGTTCTCATTCAAACATCATCTCAGCTTATCTTGTCTAAACCAATACAAGTTGTAACAAAATTAACCTCCTAAAGCAAAGCAAAATTCAGTATTTTGGTCTAAATAACCCAAAATGTGATGTCCACATATGTGAACGCCAGGTCCTAGGAGGTTAAAGCACATTATTGTCTTTATACAAACGGCATATGACAGAAAAGTCAATGATTACCTGATCATTTTGTCTGACCGAAGTGAGGGCCAAGTCTCCTCTGATAGCTGAGTTAGCTGTGTGAAATACGAGTCACTGTGGCACACAAACTTGTTTAACTTCTCAGGTTGTGTTGCTCGTCATCGCTGAGACTTAACGCTCTAGCGACTAAGCTATGCAAAACCCCAGTCAAACAGGCTTAGAAACTGGCTGTGGTCTCTTGTCAACAAGTGGTGACTAGGGAAAAATGTGGGGTTGGCCCATCAAATTAAAATTTGAATTTCCATTTTATTACTGCAGTTCCTGGTAGTTTGGGATTAGTAGTTAGTAGTTAAAGCGTGTATTACTTCTATGCTGTACTATTGTAATTCGTTACGGGCTGTTTTAAAAGCTTCCTAAAAAGCCTTCAGCTGATCCAGAGTGCTGAGGTGTGAGTACTGAAAGGGACTAGAACAAGAGACCATATTTATCCCATATTAGCTTCTCTTTATTGGCTCCCCATTAAATGCAGAATCAAATGTAAAATCCTTCTCCTGACAACATTATTTAAAAGTAGACTGGGAGGGAGAGCTTTTAGGTTCCAGGCTTTTCTTATGTGGAACCAGCTCCCCAGTTTAGATTCAGGAGACAGATACTCTCTCTACTATTAAGACCAGGCTTAAACCTTTCCTTTTTGATAACACTGGAACTGGTATTATGGGTGGATCAGTTAAAAAAATCCCTTAAAACCCTTGTTTAAAATCCCTTTTAACAGGAAGAAATCTTTGGCAGAACCGAAGCATAGTTTAAAATTACATCACTTGAATACACGAATATTCTTGATTCACTAGTAGTAGAAATAGTCTATGAGTTTCACTTTCTCAGAAAAAAGGTTACGTAAATTACAAGGTCACAATCTTAAGCCCACATTACATCTTATTGTTAACATGGATGGTTTGAGACCGTCTGTAACAGCTGAGTTGTCATTCGTGTTATACTAGTCTGCTTGGAGCCTGGCCTCTCGTGATAGGTGTAATATGTTGACCGTCCATGTTGAACATGCTCGCATGCTTATATTCTTGATAGCATAACATGATAATGATAGCCAGAGGGGCCGATGGCGCGATATGGCAGCCTCGCTTCTGTCAGTCTGCCCCAGGGCAGCTGTGGCTACAACCGTAGCTTGCCTCCACCAGTGTGTGAATGTGAGAGTGAATGAATAGTGGTATTGTAAAGCGCTTTGGGTGCCTTGAAAAGTGCTATATAAATCCAATCCATTATTATTATTATTATAAGAGAGAAACTCTGAGAATAGAAGTATAATCAGGAAAGAAATGTCTCAACTGTCCAAAATATCTCTTCATATGATAAAGTCATTAAGACATGGCTTAGAGCCATACCTTTCTGAGTACACCTGATCTCATCCAATCTCAGGAGAAAAGAAAGTTTGGGCCTAGTTAGGATTTCGATGGGAGACTCCCTGAGAATACCAGGTGCTGTTGGTTTGGACTTGAGTAGTAGCATGGGTCGCCTACCAATTGGAAAGGATCCCTGGCTCCTCCAAGTATGCATGTTCAAGTATCCCTGGGAAACATACTAAACCCGAAGTAGCTCCTGATATTTTCACTCAGTGTCTGCGTGTGAAAGTCTGTGGTATGGATATGTTACGCTAAGCAGCTAGGCGTACATAAAAGTGTTGTGTGAAATTATTATTATTATTATTATTATGAGTTATTATGATTATTTGAATGAATTCATTTTAACAGGAAGAAACCTTTGCCCAAAATTGGCCCCTCCCCGAGCCTGCCATGTCTCTTTTTAACAGTTGCCAAGTGCTTACTCATCTTTCCATCCATCCATTCGCTTCCGCTTATCCTTTTCAGGGTCGCGGGGGGTGCTGGAGCCTATCCCAGCTGTCATAGGGCGAGAGGCGGGGTACACCCTGGACAGGTCTTACTCATCTTTATGTTTGCATTTTAGGATGACAATGTAATTATCATCAGCAAGTGCAGCATGTTTGTTTTGTCACTGAAAGGTGATCTTTACAGGACATCTTTGTTTATATATATTTTAAAGTTCACACAAATAACACCGAACCCCAAATACTACTCCGTGAATGTCCACTGTGTGAATGTCTGTTTGAATATTAGTTAAAGTACTTCACAGGTGTGTGAATGTATGTGTGTGTGATTGTGTGACTCTTGCCAAAATTGAGTAGAAAGCCACTATATAAGTACCAGTCCACTGACCATATTTGGCAAAAATTAATATGGGTGTAATTAAAAGTGCATAATGCTTAATAATGTTAAGGACAATGTTTTTTGGAAATGGATAATTTGCAGATTTCCCTTGTATTACTGCAGGGTCTTTACCTCACATCACCTTTGGTATGATTTTGTGCTATATAAATACAATTGCATTGAATAACCAGAAATTTTAGGTATTGACAGTATGGCTGTGAAAAGCGATGAATCCTAGACCTTGATTTTTCATTCACAAACTCAAAATGTGCATTTTTTCCTGTGCTTTTATTTATAGTTAAATACAAGTGCTCCTTTAAAAAATATTAGTATGCTTACATGCTAATGTAATTGTGTCAGGATGTGTCAGGATGTTAAACTCCTTCTGTGCCTGTTAGGATTCTTTACTATAGCCTCTAAGAGCTGCTTTTAAGCTGTGGACTTTCTGGCCTTAATGTTATCTCACTCAAACTGTTGAGCCATAACAGTTGAACCATGACTCAGTGGGACAGCAAAAAATCAATTAGCCCATCAGGTCCAATTGGATTAATTAACCTGAGAGTTGGGATCAATTGAATCATCCATCTCCTGCTGAGGGAGGGTCCCCAAGGCAGCTAAAGACAGGGCACAGACCTTTTCTCTTGGGATTAAAGCCAGAGGTGAGGTTTGACTGGGAAGTCCCCCAGAGGGAATCTCATTATATATGAGCTAAGCAACTGGAATGCTTATCCGGTATTGAGAGAGGAAAGAAGCAGCCCTTTGTCTTTTGTCTCAACTGTCCAAGTGTGACTTCCTTCCAGGCAGTTGTAGCAGTGGTGCCAAAGAGTACATAGCAACTAAGCCTTGTTTACATATACTTCCAAAGGGTGCTTATGGTAGAGGAGATGTCAAATCCTCTGTTTACTATATTAACACTCCTGGTAACTAGATACTTACACATTTACAGTAAGTGCATGCTTATCAGCTGTGACTACCAATCGAGGTATTTAAACTCTCACAGCTTCGTGAATGTGTGTGAACAACAGAATTACACAATTGCTCTGAGCTCAGCTAAACACGGAAAGAAGAATGCAAATATCCAATGCATGTGGTCTGGTTTAAGCAGTGTTTTTTCTAGTTAACTCAACCTCCATGTTGAAAAAGAAGAAACATGAAATGTCTTTAGTTTTAGTCTTTGGTCAAATTAGTCAACCAAGCCTGAGGAGGCTTTGATGCATCTGTTTAGTAAGGCTTGGGAGGTCTGCATGACTGTGAGTCAACAGCCTTTACAAAATGTGATTGTGTTGTAATTTGGTATTACAAATTACTTTGTCAGCTCCTGACAAAGAACACCCTATTATAATGATTAAAAAGGCTAAAACACTGAAACTGATTAAAACAAAGCTAAGCTGAAATGAACAAACCCACTCTGGAAACAATTGAAAACTGATGGAAAATTACAAAACTAGCTAGAGTCAAGTCTGTGTGCCATCTGATTGTGCCAAAGTGTGAATACCTCAGTAAATAGCATGGTGCATTCAGTTAGTGAGTGTCATGTGTGGTTTCTTGTGTAAGCTCTCTTTCCTAAACTACACAGGTGCTATACATTTCTCCTGAAATCATGTGTGTAAGCAATTATACATGAAACAGAAGAAAAATATTATTATTTTTATTATTATTATTATTTTTAAAAATCAGAATAACATAACATAACAATAAACATAAATATAAATACAACTGAAACATGACATTTAAAGTGTCACACATTATATCACTACTGCGTAGAGATCACCTTAAATTACCAAAAGTGACATCAAATATTAGCTTGGCAGCTGTGGCTTAAGCTTTAGAGTACCCATCTGTTAATTGCAAGGTTAGTGGTTTAATTCCGTCCCAGCTTCTCCAGATGGCAAATTAATATTCTGATAATATTCTGCAACCCCTCCGCTTCTGAAGTGAACCGTGCTTTTGCCTAATATGAGAGAGTTTGGGCTGTCTGTGTCTAATTAGCGAGCTGCTGGAAAACTCTTTTGTAATAAGCAGAAGACTTCATTTCAAACTAGTAACTGATGTCCTTGCAGCTTGCCACCATATGTGTAAATGATGCTTTTATAAACACTCTGCGCCATGGGTTTAGATGAAAATGTATTAGGTGTAGCCATCTGTTTCCGAACCTCAGGGTGAGCGCAGTTGTTTTTGGGGCTCTTTATTGTTGAGGTAAATAAAACATTTATTTTGGGAGTATTTTGTAAGTGACCGATTTGTGCCAAGGAAAGGATACTCCTGTTTGCGCTTTAGCATGAGTCAGCACTTCCTTTCCTTGTTATCTTTTGTGGTGGTAGAACTGGCAGAACTTGACACAACGGAAGCAACTCTTCCCCTTCAAACGGTGGACTCATGAGACACTGGTAATGTAAAACTCAAAAATGAAAACTAATGAGAGTCTCATATTCATGTACAGCAAAGAAAATAACAGGCTTACAGCGTTTATCAAACCGCCGCATTCAATATTTGTACTTGTGAAATATTTGAATCAGCTGCATTCAATCGGCTGCACTTAAATACACAAGAGTAATTCAATATGCATGTTTTTAATGAGACACAATGCTTCAAATCTATTGGCCCTCTCATTGACCCCCTGATGGCTTTCCAATGTGTGACTGACAAAGAGAAACATAATGAATTTATTTGACCTTTGATGATCCTTTGAAGTAAAGTCAGAAAGGGGTAAAGCGGTGCCATGATGTCTCTGACAAAGTGATATTGTTCCTAATGGGCTTCTTTTGTTTGTTCTTTTCTCTGCAGGTGTACCTTATCAATGTTACTTACTCAGACTCCACTTCCCATGTCATCTACAGAAGGTACAGCAAATTCTTTGACCTACAGGTACGTTACACTGCAACGACTACAAAATAATTTTACAGATTTAATTCATAGTTGCACAGGAAGTTGCCCAAAAGCTCAATGTTTTGTATTAAGAATGGTTCTAATATGTCTTATGTGTTGTTGTATTGCAACATTAAACTCCGCAAGGCCAGTTTGACCTTTCAGTCAATGTCTTTCTGTTCAGCTCCTGTTTAGTGAAAGGTCTTATTTAAGGCGACTGCATGGAAATAGGAAAATAGGGGAAATCCAGTCACCAGATGCAGGAAAAAACATGACCTCAGAATGCCGAATTCAGTATGGGGCAAACTTCTGAGGCTCTTCTACAGGATCCTGTAGCAGTAAAATACAAACCCAATTCCAAAAATGTTGGGAGGCTGTGTAAAATGTAAATTAAAAAAAAAAAATCCAGTGATTTACAAATCTTATAAACTGGTATTTTTCTCAAAGTCTGTAAATGTTTGGGGACTGAGAACCGGTGTGTCTTTCCAATTATGCAAGGTCCCATTTTCTTAGGCATTAATGCACCCCAAAACATTCTTTTAATGAAATTGTAAAATGTCTTAGTTTAAAATGTTTATATGTTTTCTATGCCCTGTTGTAAATAAAATAAGGGTTTATGAGGTTTGTGAAATCATTGCACTCTGTTTTCATTTAGATTCTACACAGCATCAACGTTTTGTTTTGGAAATGGGTGTTGTATCTGCCTTTTTGTATACTATAGTTTGTTTCCTAGAAAGAAAGTTAGAGTTAAACCCTAAATGAGTGCATTAAGTCCTTTTCTTGTAAAAGGCTGTCTGTGGACCTTCTCCAATGGCCCTCTCAAAGTGCAGTAAAGCACTTTGGCTCTGGTGGGCTGGCTGTAGGAAACCCTTTGTTCTCTTGTCTCTTGCTAATAGCCAGGAAAAGTCTGCCCTGGTCTGTTTGACTGAAACAGACCTCCTCGCCTGTCTTTGTAAACATTAGTCTTGTGCATGGATCTCTGCTGCCAGGGTATGTTTGTCTGGTTGTGGTAATCATGAAGAACAACAGTCTGCAGCTGTCAATACAGAATGGTTAGGTTTAGGGCATTTGTCTGTATATATGTTGCATATAGTATGGATTGCTTAATACATTTTTAGAATTGAAGTCAGTAAGAATACTAAAGGACTATGCAGCTTAAGTAATGCAGTAAGGCCAGTCCCAAAATGCATTCGATTCAAAAGGGAGGCTCTTGTAGGTTGGGGGTTGTGGTAAAGAGCAATTTTGTCACCCTGACTTTAAAGATATAAGATAATAAGATAAGACAGCTATTGGATGCCTCAGAAGCAATAATTTGCAACAATAAAGGTTTCGTTGTCGTCTGAATTTTCAAATACTCAATTCTCAAATGAGTTTGAGCTTGTTTGTGTGTCTGCCAACTGACACCTACAGTCTTTTCCAAACTCTTCACAGTTGCTCTCTTTTCGTAGCACAATTGCGTGTTTTGTGTTCGCAAGAAGCTGAAAAGAGGGGGGCCAAATGTGACCATGATCTCATCAGATAACCATGAATTCAAGTTGAAAAGCTAAATAAGGTCACAGAACAAGAAACGCCTTTTTAATCAATTTTTCATACCGTGTCTAAAATCGTTTTAGTAATTTAAAGCTGGCTATATACAAATCATTGTCATCAACAAGCTGTTTGGCTGATTGTCTTTTAAAGATGAAGTATTCTTTTTTACTGCCAATTTGACATCCAAAAATGCACTCACTGCTGAAGTTTCAAACCTCTCCAGCACACTTAAGATAGTTCATAACTGCTCCTTTGGGAAGCAGTTATCATAAATTACCAGGATCCCGTCTCCTTTTTTATCTGATTCCTCCCCCCTTTGTCTTTTCTGCTGACGTAAAGTGAAGTGCACTCTTTGTAATGCATGTGCAGAGTTAAGCACATTGATTTCTTGGTTTAGAGACATTTGTTTCTATGCTAGAAGATTGCTGAGCCTGAATTTCATCAAGCACTGTTTCTGTTGTCAAAGGGAAATGTTATTGACCTGCACATATTTGACGTGAGCAGATTTGGTCAGTGTGTCAAGCGAGTGTGGTCTCCCCCTCCACACACACCCTTAAACCACAGCGTATAGGTCGCATGGGTCACAGCATTCCACAGGGGGGATTGTGGCGTGTGCAAGCTGGCCTGGTTTCCTTTTGGACAGAAACCTCTCCAAAATCCCTTAGTTGTCATTATTTTGGGATTGAGTGACTAGGCCAGCAGTGAGCTCTACCCTGTCTACATTATAATTTCTCTGTCCTACATTCCTGACATGAATCAGGACTTTAAAAGCTTTGAAGGGTTCTTTTTCTCCAACATTGGTATCACACATTCAGAACGGCCTTTATTTAAAGGTTATTTAAAATGATGCAGCAACAATTCAGCATTGTAATAGTGTAGCATAATGACAAGAGTTAGAACTTTTTTACCTTGGTTTTAAAACCCCCCCCCCCTCTCTCTCTCTCTCTTTAACCTACATAACCAAGATTTCTCCTTGAAATTAGACCTGGAAGTGTAGCAGCTGTTAATGTAGTCCTATCCTGTTTGTTGTAATACTAAAAGCAGGAAGTGACAAGAACTGAGAAACACCTGGTAGGAAAAGACAAGGAGACACCTAAGACACAAATAAACTAAATGTGATCAAACTACATTACCCAGATTAACTACGTTAATGAGAACCAAAAGTAAGATGTGGAATTGGCAAAGGCACCATAATATGGTATAAAGCATTATTAAGGATGCACCATTTGGTATTTTAGAGCTATATTAGCAAGCCTGATTAATGACATGCATTTATAAACTGGATTTATAAGTCACACAGATATAGACCTTCTAATTAATAGCAAATTGCAAATAAGATACTTTATTTTATGAATAGTTCTTTGATGGGCTGTTGTTATGACTGACTACACAGCAAGCTTTGATATTTGTTAGATAATTTCTTTAAAAATGCACCATAAACACCATAAAACAGTCCGATGGTTCTATTCAGTGACTGTAGCTGTCTGAAGGCTTCACTTCTGGTGAACTAAAGCCTTCAGACAGCTACAGGCTACCGTTGCTATTGCTGGCACTCAAAGCAACCACACCTTTAGTAGTTTTGTATTTAATGATAGGCCATAATACAATAAAAACAACTTTGTTCAAATGGTTGTCATGAATGGCAGATTACTAAAGGAATGAGGAAGAAACCAAAACTCTTTCGGCAATGTACATTACCGAGTCTTTGGAAACCGACTGCCTTTTGGCATGAGCCTATTTTTTATTGTTTGAGAATGTTTCGTTTCTTTTAGGAAATTAGTAAGGGTATTACAATAAAAACACATAACTTTTTTTAAGCAGTTAACTGATAGTGTGTCATAGTATTGTAGAAATCCAGAGTCTGAATAAGCATGTCTTTCAAAACCTCATCAGGCAAATTTTATTTACTTTAGTTATTTTCCAAAGTTCACAAAAAATTGTTTCAGTTAAGTTTAAAAAAAAAGTCTCGTTTTTATTTTGAGTTAACTGAAATGGTTTTTTTTTACATGTATTTTTAGTTTTGTAGTATAGTTTTGGTTAAACTATAAAAATCTTGTTCCACACCATCCGATTTTTCATCTGCAAGCTTGTAGTCATTTCATGTTGCTTCTTCTGGAGCAGGACTCGATGTTGCAGCAAGTTCACCCCATGATCAGCCGGTGCAATGCTCAGAGAAACTGCAAACCCAAGAGCTACATCTGAGACTCTATAGGCATCAAGTGCATTTTAAATGTTAAAGTTTACAACAGTGCAGTTAAAACAGGAACGCATATGAACAAGTTTGGCTTGTTCCAAAGAACTGTCAGCTTGCTTTAAAGAATGTGAGCGCTTTGGTTTTGTCTTGGAAATGTGCATCCGAACAAACAGTAAGTCTTGTTGAACACTGTCCTGTGGACAGATGAGATCGTGATAACAAAACAAAGCATATCAGCACCTTAAACGACTGTCAAGCATGGTGGGGGAAGGGTGATTATTTGGGCTTGTTTTGAAGCCACAATGTGAGACGATCTGTCCAATAGCCAAAGCTTTATTGAAACTGGGTCCCACAATAGCACAATGATGCCAAGCAGCAAGAGAATGGTTGGAAAAGAAAAGAATCAAGGTGTTGCAGTGGTTCAGAAAAAGTCCAGACCTCAACCTTAAAATGTTGTGGCAGGACTTTAAGAGAACTATGCATGAACTGAAGCAACGTTGTAAAGAAGTGCGGGCCATTCCTCCAGAATCTTGTGAGAGACTGTCACATAGAAAATGATTTCTTTAAGTCATTGCTGCTTAATCATGGGGTGTTTCATAGGAATTTCTAGATTTCTTTGAAATATTTAATATGACTGTAGTAAATTGTTATTATTACTCTATCCAAAAGGGTGTTGCACCACGATCTCGCTGCAGTAGACAACTGCAAAGAAGATGTCAAAACACACCCCAGCAATGAAATCTGATTGTTTTCCCACTCAGACATTCCTATCTCAGAACAGTTTCTTTGTCTTCTGTTACAGCTCAGTGTCTGTGTCGGTTTCTTCTTCCTTTCTCCTGTGAGCTCAGTTATTTTTAAATGGCTCAAGAGATTATCATTACAGTTTACAGAAGCTATTTCTGTTTTTTTCCAGTCACCATAATTCACATCATTGTGACAAAATAAAGATATGTTTGATGATTGACTTTTTATTGCAGTTCCTTCATCTGGTATTTATTCACAACACTGATTACCAAACAGTGTGGAAAGAGACAGGACATGTCATTACATCATAGCACCTGTTGCCTGATAGACATTCCCCAGTGTTAACGCTACAACTTAAATACACTGCAGTTTCCTGGGCAGAGCGTAGGATAGAAATATAGATTAATTACACCATCTCTGCTCCCCAAAGCCTCTGAATTAAAGGTAAACAAAATATGAGGAGTGTTTTCAATCAGATTTTTGTTCCAAACTGTCCCATGGAGCTGTGAGTGTAGCCACGTAGATCTCCAGTAGTGATGTCATCCTCACTCCCAAATGAAAAGCTGAGGCAGTTTCTTACAAGTGTTGAGTGAACACTCCTGTATTAGAGGGAGTACACAGCTACATCCAGCTGTAAGCCTGATAACATGATGAGCGTGTAGCTTTGTGTATCAAATAAACAATATGGTTGTTATAACTACTGGCATTTGGAGGAATTACAGCCTAGCCTGTAAAGTTATGTTATTGCCATAGCATCCTAAAGAACACAGTCTGGTTTACATACATATTTGATGTCGTGCCTTCTCGGCATTAGACTGTAATCACCGTAAGATTAGGAATTTTACCATGGCTATGTGCAGGTGTGGTTAACCAGGACGATTCTTTATACTGTGCACTTTGCTTTGCCCTTAAAACACAATAATGATGACTGTCCATTTCAAAGGAAAACATTTCTTGTTAGCAGTCTGTAGTTTGGGGGAGAGGGGGGAACATGCTATGCCCTGGGAGAAATTTTTAGATTCAGCAAAGCCAGCAGATTAAAGTGGAAACGAAAGAACCACAACATCAAACCAAACCACCTCTTGCTGCACAAGTCCTACAAACAACTCCCACAGATCCAGACAGACTGGATCCAACTTTAACCTCCAAGCCTGATTCTGTTTGTCCACCTGGTTTCTTTTTGGCTCAGTTTAAACTGAGACCTTTCCTTCTCCTCCCAGTTGAGTGTGCTTCAGCTTGATACTCACAGAATTTGCTGGTAAAGCACATCTGGAACAAGGCAAGGGAGGAAAAATTAAGGCGTGGTTACATCTACATCTTAAACCTGTTACTGTAAGATGCTCTCGTGTGAATACAAAGACGATACTACAGTTAAGGTCTATCATTTGTTTGACAAAGATATATTTTCCTTTTGAAAGTACCACATCACAATGGATTTTTTAAATCAGGCAGTCAGCATGCAATGAAAGTTCAGACAGTCAGCTTTCTTTTATTCAAGGGTTTTTACATGCATTTTGCATTAACTGTTTAGAACTGTTAAGGTTAGTACACCCATTTTATACCCAGAGGCTCAAACGCAATTGGACAGTTGACTGACCAGTAGTTTCCTGGCCAAGTGAGGCCTGTTCCATTGTTATTTGGAGGCAAAGGAATTTATGGGCTTTGTATTTATGGCTTTCCACTGTAATTTAAAATATGAGGTCGGTGCAAGTGAAGGAGCCCATCGTTTGGCTGAAAAACAAAAATAAACCTTTCAGAAAGATGGCAAAAACTTTGAGTGGCCAAGTCAACAGTCTGGTGCATTATTTAAAGAATGAATAAAGCTGCCAACTCAGCAGCACCAAAAGGCCTGAAAGACCATAGAGGACAGCTAAAGTGCATGTTGACAGAATTATTTCCATGGTTTAGAAAAACAACTTTAGAACATGTAACCAAGTCAAGAAATCAAGATGGTAGGTGTATCATTGTCTGCAAAGTCTGCAATCAAGAGACGCCTTCACGAATGTTTACAATAAGGTGTAAACAACTGGTTACGCTCAAGAACAAGAGAGCCAGATTAGACGTTGCCAGAAAATAAACATAAAAGAGCCTGCACTGCTTTAGACCCATGAAACCAAGGTTAACTTGTACCAAAGTAAATGATGGCAAGACAAAAGTATGGAGAAGGAAAGAAACAGCTCATGATGTGAAGCATACGATATCATCTGTCAAAAATGGTGGAGAAATAAGACATTGCCATATATGGTTCCCACTACGTTCACTGATGATGTGACTGCCAATAGAAGCAGCAGGGTGAATTCTGAAGTGTACAGGGATATACTCTGTGCTCAGTTTCAGCCATATGGTGCAAAAGCAAAAGCAGCCCAAAAGTGGCCAGATTCAGCCAGTAATACGATCTCAACCCAGATGAACATGTTTTTCAGTAAATGCAAAACCAAAGGGAAATATCCACAAACAGGAACTCCAGGTGGCTGGAGAAAAAGCCTGGCAGAGTATAAAGAAGAACCCACATTTACTGGGGTAGACTGGGGTAGACTTCAGGCAGGAGATTTTCATCCAGGTTTTTAAAAACAATCCTTCTTTTTGTGCCTCTGGAGATTTGGGACTGGGTTTAAAAAGCGTTGCAGTTTTTTAAATATTTAATGTAAACTTCTTATTGAAACCCTTTGAATTAAAGCCAAATGCCTACACTTCAATCACATACTTACTGGTTAATTTAAAATTCACTGTGGTAGTGTAAACAGGCAAAATAACAAAAACCATGTCCTTCTGCAGCAAAATACATACCTACTCTTGTTTGTAGTATGTAACACACATGCAATGCATGTTTGTTTGTTTTTTAGCACTCATCAAAACTTCACCAAATACAAAATATGCGTATCCAAGGAGAATCATGTTGAAACTGTTAGGGACAGCTACCCTCAGAAGGAAATCTTCACTGTAAAACAGTTGTTTTTCATTGTTTAGCTCTGTTTCGCTCCCTGCTTAATCTCTTGAGAGATTGATGCTGTAAATAGACATACAGTGGGGCAAAAAAGTATTTAGTCAGCCACCGATTGTGCAAGTTCCCCCACCTAAAATGATGACAGAGGTCAGTAATTTGCACCAGAG
>NW_024582368.1:3321176-3333851 GCF_018398535.1 Haplochromis burtoni
TGTCAACATCAAAGTGCCTGTTATGCACCCTGATGGCTTTTTAAGCTGCTTAAGGCTTCCTTGTGAGGGTTTTTTCAAATAAGAGGGTGATGTAACCTTGCCTGCTGCCCCAGCTATCAAAGTGAAATGGTTTGCACTTTAAATGGTTTTTCAGATGATATATAATTATACTCTGTGTTGAACTCATGTACTGTTACAAAATGGTCAGTTGTTGCTGGAGAATTTTCAGACCCCCTTTTCCTGTATCTCATCACAGATTACTCCACTTTAAACTCGCGATAGATAATTGACAGTTTGTTTGATTTTTTTTTTTGCCATCAAGCATTTACATGATTATAATTGCTTGCCTTTCATGTCTTTATTGTATTAGAAAGGGGGATTTTTAAAAAAGTTTTGCTCCACAATTAATGTTCGTGTTACATTTTCATTTTTATTTCTTAATTTTTTTTCTTTTTTGCAGATGCGAATCCTTGACAAATTTCCAATTGATGGAGGACAAAAAGACCCCAAAAAGAGAATAATTCCTTTTTTGCCAGGTGATTAAACTCAGTGTGCACACACTCGGCACTGTCAGTGTTGTCTTATTAGACATTTTGTTGTTCCTCCTACACACTCCATAGCATCGCCTACCACATTGCTTTGTTTTATTGGCTTCCATTCTCCATCCGGGCCAAATCATTTTGTGGTCAGCCATCTCAGTAGGAGGCTAGCAGAAAGGGATTTGTCTAATCTGATAAACTCATTGTGGGCCAGAGCAGAGGAGAGCAGTGAAGAGATCCTTTGTTAGACAAGCTGTGCTGCTCAAGTCTGCCCAGTGCCGTTCTGATCTCTCTGTAAGCCCACCATGGTGTGAACTGTATTCCTTTAAACCCCCAAATGGTTTGCATTATTTTTCTATTTAGTAGGCTTCATGCTCTTAGGAATCTCAGTCTCATAAGAGTTAGAAATTAGGAAATGGGAAAAAATGGAAAAGTGGATCCAGTTGCCTCACATTAGTCCCACTAGTTGAGAGCAATCAGCTCCAGAGAAGTTCTCCATATGTTGGTTGGAATTTTATATCTCAGTGTCAGTACCAGCTGAGCTGGAAAGGGATCGTGCTGGGATTTTATAAATGTCTAAGCCTAAATCATAGCACGATTGTTAAGCATTTAATCATAATATTTTTGTGTTTTTTGTTATATACACCTGACAGTGCCCTGCTTTTTCTCAGGTAAAGTCTTATTTCGCCGCAGTCACATAAGAGATGTAGCCGTCAGAAGGCTGAAGCACCTGGATAATTACTGCAAAGTAAGACAAAAGCTGCATGCCTCACTGTTTCCAGAGCTGGATTTTTCTCAACTTGTGTGCAGCACAATGCATCTCTTATTGAAGAGACTACTCATTTTTAATTTATATGTTGTTTGGAAGAGTGCTTTATCTCTGTCAGTGCTCTACCCTCTGAACATTTACCACAGTTTTTTTCAAGGCCTCAACATTTATCTCCCCTCCACCAGCCTCAACAGGAAAGCAACTGCTCTCTGTGCTTGTCATTTCCTGTCACCAATGTAAATAGGCAGCATATGAAGGAAACGAGGGAAATGGGGGCACGCAGGGGTAAAAACAAAAGAGAGACTAAGAATGAATCAGCAGACTTTAATTGTTGCAATGAGTGCAGATAGCTACCTGATCCTCTTATGCTTATTAGCCCACAGATGGGAATGTGGGGCAGGTGTGTTGCCAAGTGTGGCAGCAGTTTCTCATTTATTGGACCTGAAATGAATGAATGAAAGCACAAAGCTTTCTTGAAAATACAGATTACATGAGGGTGTCTTTTTAATTTCAATCAAACTGAGGTCTGTGTTTTTCTCTTTGTTTTAACCCTCTCTCTCTCTGCTCAGAGCCTTCTTCCTTCCCCTGCACACCCTCCACATCTCTGCCTGGTTTTCTCATGTGACTGGGTAGTGACTAAGTGTTATAAACCAGTTACTCAGTCCAAACTGACACACATTAGTGTGACCTTTTATTGTTTTTATTGGAATCAGTAGCTTTCTCCCACCCTTCTCTCTCCTAGGCTCTGATGAAACTTCCCACCCACATTTCCCAAAGTGAGGAGGTCCTTCAGTTCTTTGAGACTAAGTCAGAAGACCTCAACCCTCCCACAGAGTGAGTAACTATAACTATGTGCTAGAAATCACAAGCTGTTATTGAGCATTGGCATTGTATGCATGAACTGTTAGACGCCAAACATTGCCCTCTGGTGGGATGTGAACATTGGATATGGAAGCAAACTGAATGTGTGTGGCTCAGCAGCTGCCTTTAATTCGTGCTGACCCATCCTGATCCAGAGGCTTTGCTTTGTCAGGGTTGATTGATTGATCTGGCTCCGAGAAGCCCTGCTTTTTATTAATAATGATTTCTTGGAGGTGACACCTGATGCCAGAACAAATGGGGAAGGATCAGCAGTGTAACGACAGCACGTCGGAGTTCAAGTCTCAGGGCAGATAAGGCTCTCAGGCGAGCCATTTATCATACTCAGTTCAAAGTCAGAGTGGGAGTAAATCCGGCCTGGCTGCAATATCACTCATTGTCTACATTTTGTTCTTTCCGTTAGATTTATGTTCAGTCATATGTCTGGGATATTATATTTTTATCAGCAATGTAGGCCCATCACCTCTAACCTCTAATACCCCTGCATGTTAATCTCACTTCAAAGTGAGAGGCTCCCTTAATCTCAGAGACAGTCCAGCGTAGCTTAAATTGATATCTTAAAGTATAATACCCGCTGCCCAAGTTGTCTTTGTACTCCTGGGGTGGTCTGGGCAACTCACAGAAAACATGTTCTTTTTATGCTCTAAAATTATGATATTTAACACCCAGCTGTGAAACAAATAGTTTTTCTAAATATTTAATATGTTAAAAATGTAAAAGAACCATTCTGCTGTCCTGTTCGGCTAATTTATTTAATTACAAATAATGGTTTTAGAAGTGTTTATTTGTGAAACGAAAAACCTTGCCTGTAGATTTAATAGAGCTTCACTCACACTCACTGAAATACAATGAAATAGATGAAAGAGGTCATGAAAGCAATTAAAAATGCGTCCAATCAACCTAGAAAATTGGCCCTGTCATGACATTTCCTTCCACACCGTTCAAACATGCCCTGCAAACAGCCTCGATAGAGATGCACTGTTGCTCATGTCCAAGCCTGTTGATGCTACTGCCATCTAACGTTCAACAGTGGTCACTGCACAGGAAAAAAACAGGTACTGTTTTGCTTGTCACAAGAGGGAGCCACATGATTGGCTAAAAATTACAAGACGTTTCTATAGCATTTGGGTGAATGAAAGATGGTGCCTCATCCATCATAAATGCATGCCTCAGTCTGCGTTCAGTTTTTGATTGGGTTATTAGATTTATATTGATAATTAAATGTGTAGTATATTGGTGAAGTAAGCCTTGCAATCTTTTGAGTAAAGACACTAAAAGACACTACATATCTCTATCTATCGCTCTATCGATCTATCTATAAAGCTGTTTGGCTATATGGAAAGTTAGAAAAAAGGCAGATTTAATGAGAAAAAAACTCACCTGTGTTTATGCCTTCGGTTTTTTAACAATGCCATCGAAAAGGATTAACTAATATGTTGATACTTCTTAGACATCTGAATATTTCTTATTGTTAGGAAATCACTAAAAATGATTTTTCAGTGAGTGGTTGAAATGCAATTAAACAAAAGGGATTCTTACAGTGCTTTCGCCCAATTCGTTCAAATTATGATATCCTCTTTTAAAATATTTCCAGACGGTTAATGGCTGAGAGCCACTGTATATTTCACAAGAAAGGGGAACTTTCAAAGAAGCTTTGAGACAAATTTGGAGAGACAGATGTTATAAATTTGTATAATAAAAACATGTTATTGTTTTTTTTAGTAGTCTTACAAATCATCTTACATCCTGGAGTCCAAATTAGGTTGTGATAAGAAACATGCGGAAGACCTTTTGAAGTTAGAGTTCCTTTTTGAGAATGAATGCCAGTGGCTAAATATAAAATTAAAATTCAAAGTTTTAGTCATCGGTCTTTGAACACTTCAGTGTTTTAGAGTGATGCAGAGTTGAAAGTGGATGTTTCTGCTGTTTGAAACACAGCAATTTAACTCATTTTGACATCAGTTAGCTTTAAGGTATTTTGCTGGAGATAATACATTCTCCGCCAGCCTCTGTATTATTGTTGTTTAGTGAAAACTATCCATGGGCTGTATCTGCAGTGTGACTGCAGTAAGTTCCAGTTTATTAACCTCCGAGGGGAAATGTTTTCAGGACTCCCACCTCTGAGGCCAGCATCTACGGGAGTGTTGTGAAGTATAATTAAATGTAGTTAACAGGCACATATGCCCATAATGTCAATTTAAAATAGCATTTTACCTTTCATACAGACAAATTAAGTTTACACCACGCCATCTCATTTTTCTTTTCTTTTTTCTTTTTGTTAACCAAGGAGCTTGGAAACTATCCCGCTTCAATCAAGAGGGAAAAAAACAAAAAGGAGACGAGATACACCACCTGTTCTGTTGTATTTGTTCTTTCATTTATATAAAAGAATCACATACATTTAAAATATTAACAAAACAAATGGTAATAAAAAATAAAGAGAGAGTGATATTTGATTTTAAATTTCTCTTTTTGAACCAAGTGGTCCTATTCTAATATAAGAAGTCACCAAGAGGACACAATCACAGTGTTAATGTATGGGATGCAATACAATAGCAGCCTGCAGTAGTGATGTTACACACACACACTATATTTTAGCTTATATTATGCATAAGCTCTAAACAAATTCGGATTAAGATGTTATGATTCAGATCAGTCAGATTATCCAAGTATTATTCGTACGAGAATTTTGGAACATTTGCAAATTTCGATCATATCCAAGAGAAATTAGTATCAGAAGTTACAAAATCATTAAAATCAAGATGACGCTAATGATCCACAATGATTCAGAGGAAAAGCTCTGTTGGCAAAGGAAAAGAAAATCTAACAGCGATGCAAGAAATAAAATTGCCTCCATAAGGTGTGACTTTGAAGGTCAGACCTCCATCTTAACTTTAACTTCATTTAGTCACTTCAGTGAAATAGTTGAATTTTGTTTGAATTCTTATCACTTTTGCAGCATCAATTCAAAACATATAATGTTTTTGTAGAAAATCGGTGGCCCTTTTCTTCCTGATATATGTATGTGGATGTAAACACAAGCAATTTGGGAAGAAAATGTCCTGACTAATCTCCTTTACCTTAATTATAGTTGTTACATGCCAAACCCTAACCTTAATCTCAGCCAAAACACACGTGACAGCTTGCTTTTTGTACTTAACTGGAGGGTGAGCCCTCACATTGGGATTGCATATACAGAACATGATTAATACAACAAAAGGCAAAGGATTTTAAAAAGTTATGAAACGCAGTTGTTCTTTACAGCTTAAGTCTTAATTCGACATCATTGTTTCACCACAAGGAGAGTTATTAGTGGTTGATACACAGTCAAACTAACATTCTTTTAACCTGACATCAGTGTGTGATCATAGCCAAGCTTTGCTGGAGATTGGGGCCAGTACGCACGAGGTTGACTGCAGCAGTGTGTGTGCCTTTGTGAGGATTTGAGTCAACCTCACCACCGTTTTTTTTTTTTGTTACAGGATATGCACAGAAACGGTGTAGTAAGAGATTATGTGCAAATCACAACCCTATCGTAATGGATTGCTGCTAAATGATGTCGACCCATTGACTCTGGAGCTCGAGGTTACTCCTGCAGAGGTTAATCTGAGGTCGTGCAGAAGTGTCTGTGTGCTGAAGAAAGGCAGATACCTCAGTCCTCTGGCTTGGATGAAAAATGCGAGAAAAAAGCACTAATATCTTACACATTCCTTTTTTGTAATAGGCCCACCTACAAAGAGTTTGCAGTTATGTGCAAACAGATGGTCACTCCCAACTCAAGCTTCAGATGGATTCTCACGGGTTTGAATTTTTAATGATGTGTTCAGTGCTAGTGCGTTTGTCCTGCACTGTATGTGCGTCCTGGTCTGAATGATGAAACTAAAGCTTTATGGCTTGAAAAGACTATTTTTCAGCTTCTTGTGTATTTAGAGGTTGAAATTTACCTCTAAATACACAAGCACAGTCTTAAACTTTTAATAGTGTTTGGACATATTTTCGCTCCCCTTGCCTTCCTCTCACCTATTAGATTTTACTGGTGATAAGAGGAAAGTACACAAAGCCAGGACTGTGTGCTCAGTCTCCTCTTGGGAGAGATATTACTCCACCTCTGTGCTACAGGTCACAAGCAAGCAGGGCATGTCAAGAGTCTCCTTTATCTCCATTTTTCTTCCCCGCCTTGCTTCAGTTTCATCTCTGCCCAAGCAGATTTTGGCAAAATAAAAACAAATGAAGACATCTTTAAAATAATTAAGAAATATTTAACATCTATAACAATTTTACACATAGGAAAATCTGAAACCAATGGAATAACACACACTTTCCACATCTCCCTAGTACTGGGTTGGAGCCCTTTTTGCCTTCAGAATTGCCTCAGTTCTTTGTGGCACAGGATCAACAAGGCGATGGAAATATTCCTTAGATTTTGGCCATCCTTGAAATGATAGCATCACACAGTTGCTGCAGATTTGTTGGCTACACATCCAAGTTGTGAGCCTCCTAATCCACCACATCCCAAAGGTGTTCTGCTGGATTGAGATCTGGAGTTTGAGTGCAGTGAACTCATTGTCAGGTTCAAGAGTCAGTTTGGGATAATTTGAGCTTTGTGTTATTCTGCTTGAAGCAGCCATCAGAAGATCGGTAGATTGTATAGATGAACGTGGTCAGCATGCTGAGATAGAGCATTTAAAGGATTCTCAGCTGCAACTAAGGCACCCAAAGTGTGCAAAGAAAATGGACCTACATCACTATGAGCAGTGTGAATCGCTGATACATGCTTTTTACATGCTATTTACATTAAATTCTGACCCTACTATCTGAATGTTGCAGCAGAAATTGAGACTCATCAGACCAGGAGACATGTTTCTCATTTCTTTTGTACAATTTTTGTGAGAATTGTAGCCTCTGTCTAGAGTTCTTAGCAGACAGTTGCACACTGTGTAGTTTTCTGCTCCTGTTCTTCTTCAAGGTTTTGCATTTACAGATGCTCTTCTGCATAGACTGGTGGCGACGAGTGATTACTTGAGTGACTGTTGTCTTCCTATGAGCTCAAAGCAGCCTGCCCATTCTCCTCTGACCTCTGACCTTAGATGTGTTTTCCTTATAAAGTTGGGGTTTTAAAGTTTTCCATTGTTAGTTGGACTATGCATTTTTAATTAATCCACAGCTTTGTTTATGTGGCTTGGCGCAAAAGTTTAACTTTGTTTTTTGTTCTGTTCATCAATCTTATCGAAAGATATGACATTTATATTGCTGCTCATCATGAACGATTAATGATTTTTCTTACGCCGTCGAAATTCAGTTCATGGCCTTTTTGTTTCCGTGTCAGTTTAGTCAGTCTATTATTTAATCTTTTAATCAATCTATAAGCAATTCATTATTATAATTGTCTCATAAATTATCTGTGTTTACTTTGCTCATTCATCAGGGAAAAAGAGAAATTGTGCCGATATTATTTTATCACGAATATATATATATATATATATATATATTTTTTACATTATTTCATTATATAGATGTAAAACAAATGCAAAATAGCTTATTTGTACAGCAGTGTCAAATAATCTACTTTGAAAATTGCAGGGTTTTTTTTGGTAACTTGGTTCAATCAAACACTGAGTATTGATGAACAGACTGTAACCTGGCAAACGTTGGACAGGGTTTATCCAAACATGTGCTCATATCCATAACTGGCTGTGGCTCCAGTCCTGCTGCTGGCCCTCCATAGAGCCAGGTGTCTGCTCCCATCTGTGTCAAAACTCAACTTCTCCTCGGTGTTTTCTCTCTGCAAGTTAACTAAACCAGGGCATAACACTCAGCCCGAACTTCCTAAAATGGTCTGGCCTGAAATGTTTATGCATTTCCACTTTATAAACAAATTCCCATCAAACTGAATGGAGTAATTATGTGAAGTACCATCACTTGTGTGCCTGCATGCAATTAATGAAGCGTGAGTGCTCCAATTGAATCAACAAACCTATAATGAATTAATTAAAAACTATTCATCATTTATTTATTGCCTGTCTCTAAATGACAAATTTCCGTCAGTGTGAAAGAGGCTGAATAGAACAACGGTGACAATTGGAAATTAGGCTAATGACCTGTTCTGCTGTAATACGAGGTGGCCGTCACAAATCAACGCTCATTTTTTTGAGAGAACGCGTACAAATAAAGAAACCACAAACAGTTCAGGAAAGCATTTTAACGAATTCAACAGCGCATGCACTGCATTTAAAAAAAGAGAGAAAAAAACGCTTTACTTGAGTAAATTAAACACATAAATTTTCTATTGCTGTTACCTGCAGCTTGGTACTCTATTTGGTAGACTTTGCATGTGTTTTCACAAGTTGCAGTACACTGAGTGGGAAAAGTGCATATAGTATTTTGACAAAGTAAACATAAATATCCCATCTCTGCTGATTAAGCTCAGCGTTTTGAGCAGCGCAGTAAGCGTGGGTGCAGTGAAGGGATAGTCGCTGCTCTGTGACCTTCATGAGTGTCAAAGCACAGAGCAGGTTCATTGACACTAGCTCGCTTCCTTTCAGTGTTTTTTTCTGCAGTTCATAGTTCGGAACAGAAAGATGCTTTCACATCTTAAGATGAATGGGACTTAAAGGGGGATATGATACTGTTGTAAAGTCAATAAACGCTGTTCTGTTAAATAGAGGCAGCTGCATTCCCCTCATGTACAAAATATCTGGCTTTTTAACAGAAATATACACACATTGGCTAAAAGGGCCGATGGGTTCCTTTGTTGCTGTCCTTGACACACTTATTGTGCGACTCACTCATACGTATCCCACCCTGTCTCCCTCCCACTGGTAGTGGGTCAAGTTCTTCGTGCATTCTCAGCGAGGGTTTGGCTGATACTTGTGTGCCAACTGTACTTGGATGGTCCCGGGCAAAGATTCAGCTGTAACCAGTCATATAAATGCTCCGGCCTTTCTTGCTTACACACTCATTCTGACCATGTTGCTCTGCTGTTGTTTCTTTTGCAGAGACTGTGGAGGCTCTGGCAAACGTAAATCGGGTAAGAAAATATCCTTATGTTAATTTTCATGGGTTTTAAAAAAGTTGTACCGCTTTAAATTTAAAAGAAAAGGCAACTCCTGCAATTCTACCTGTCAAAGTCTTAAGGAGTCTTAGGCAGAACTGAAAATGAGATCAGTGTTTGTTGATAATGGAAAAAAATTGATATCTCTTGTGGGGGCTTAAGAAGATAGATGACCTCAGTAAGACGATAAAGATTTTAATATATCAGTAAATATATGATATTAATATTTTCAGCTTCGATAGCAATGCTAAATGTTTTTTTCTGCTTCTTTAATTGTAGAATTTGCTTCCTTTCATTGCCCCATGTGACAGTAAATTGATTATATTTGGTTTTAGGCCTCTCTGGAGACTAAACAATCTGAATCTCTCAATTAATCAAGAAAATAAGTTGCAGATTAGCTGGTTATGAAGATAACTGTTTGGGGCAGTTTAGAAATAAAACTATTAAATAAATAACATGTACATTTCTGGTTGTGCTGCTGTGAATTATGTGTTGTTTTCTTTTTTCCAAACTGTCCGCCATGAGTGTGACTCTGGTGCCATAAACAATCCTGTGGTATTATTAAATGGTCAGGAAAACAGTGTAATGTGGGCGAGACCACCTGTCTGTGCCTCTGCATTTGCATTGCCAGAATAGGCTGTTGCATTAATATTTTGTGTGTTAGAGTGCTGAGTGACTCAGCTGAGCATGGGGATACGAGCGTAGGAGGTGGCAGGAAAAGCATGAGAGGAGTTTTAGTGAACAGCTGTCCAGTTCTTGTGCATGCATCCACTTGCGTGCTCGAAGTCTCAGAATACCCGCACGCGTTACAAATTACACGTTCGTCCTGCAATCAGATGTAAAGTTGCTTTGGCAATCCCTTCCTGCAGTCTGCCGCAGTTACGTACGGCATAGCTGGGCTATAAAAGTCCCTAGGAAGTTAATTTTCTGTGGGTGATCCACTCTGAGGAAAAGCTGCACTGGAATTGTCACCAAACGAAATAAGACCCCAGCCTAATTTCATTATGCATTCCACGGTATTGAGGCTTTATGTAACAGTGAATTCCAGCTACATACTGGAATGGAAAAAATTGTCGTATTTCAGCTGTGTGTGTCTGTGCGTGTTGCCTGCATTCAGTCTGTGCAAGATATTAGATTGGCTTCCAGTTATATTCATATCAGTTGCCTGGAAAGTTTTATCATGTAGTAGCTGTCCTTTTTATTTTGAATAATTTAGTTAGATCTAAAATTGATCTGTTTTGCAGACTTTATTATATGCATGTATTTGTTCTTATTTTAAACATTTTTTTGGGTTCAAGTCTTATTAATCAAAGCACAGTAATACACTTTATATCTGGTACGTATGCTGGTTTGTTATTCATACTGTTTTAAGCTCCCCATACTTGATCTTGAAGCCCCCCAGTATAGTCCCCATGCTGGACATTAGTGGTTAAAGATGGATATTTCTCTTTCAAAGCAGGACAGCAGATAAGTGCAGTGAGTCTGTGGTGAATTTCTGCTGTAGCTGCAGCTTATGTATTCCATAATTACACGTTGCAGGTTTCCCTTAAGAGTTCACTGATCCCCTGCCTAAAACAGAGAATGTAACCCCTCACCACAAAACTTTGAGCGATTAGAGGTTTGATTTGGAACGCTGTTTACCTGGGAAGAGAAGAAAACAGGAACAGCACACTCACAGATGATCATTCACTTTTGTTTTGTCATCATCTTTGGCTTCGTGACAGTTCTGTCATCATTTGCTGTGTTGGGATTTAAAAAAATGTTCTTCTTCTCTTTTTGTGTTTTTTGGTAGAGCTGATACTAGATGGAGGGTAGTGAAAAGAAGTGTAGTGAAAGGAAATTGTGTTATATAAACTGGGGATCTCATCTGTCATGTGTTTTCAGTAAAATTCAGACCCACATCTCATTTCTTGTTTGTGACTCACGCTTCTGGAGCCCTGCAAGATCGAAGCAGTGATTGATTCTGCATCATAGCCCTGCAACAATCTACACGAGATTCAAAGAAAGCCATGCCATATTTTTTTTTAGCATATAATGGATTTGTCAGGGCTGACTGCCGATACTCAGCTGGTCAGCATGAATCACTGTTAGGTGAAGAGACACACTGTCAGAAGCGAACCTCTAAAGGAAACAGGATCAACTGCTGCTTACTGTGCTCATAGGATGCCGAAGTTCAGGAGCTTAAAAGATTTAGTATTTATGTGCGTTCAGAAAGAGAGCTGGCTGACCAGAAGACAGATAGAAATTGAGTAGGAAAGAAAGAAATGGAGCGCTCGAGGGTGTAGTGCATGTGAAAAGCAGCTGGAGAGGAGAGGAGGTTTACGTGGCAAGTGGAAACCATGTCAGTGCTGCGCAAAGGCCCAGTGAGTGTGTTTATGTGTGCAGACTTGCTGTCTTTATTTGAGCTGCAGGTCTCTCAGGACCTACGGGGGTGCATATGTGTGGATGAGGTTGTGTCTGTGAGGGAGTTTACATACTACATGTAGTATGCATGGGTGTATGCGTGCGCGTGTTGGAAGGAATCTGGTAACAAGTCAGATGGTGGGTGGGTCAAGAGGGCCGTGTGTTTGTTTGTGTTTGCAGATGGATGTGATTTTTAAACTGGCATAGGAAATCATTAAGGCAAATGAGGACTTCCAAACCACTTTAACAGCCGTACGCTGCTTCAGCAAGCTTCCCTGTCAATGACAAGCTATTGAATACTGGGCATTTTTGTTCAGTCGTACATAATTATGAGTCAAGCAGTACATGAAATGTGTTAAGGTTTAAATCAAATGTCGATCAAACAGATGTTTTTTTTTCTTAGTTGTTGTCATATAACAGCTCATTTCATGCACAGATTTCTAGGTTTGGTGTAGAATTTTTTTTCCGTTTCTCCTGAACTCTGGCCCCTGCAGCACAGAACAGATACAGTACAGGATGCACGGTTTCTGATAAGAGATCACTAGTGACAGTTCTTCAAAGGCTATACTGTTGAGGAAAAAAATTGCAAATGCATATTTTTTATTAGGATTTTGTGTAAGTAAAACCGAGGATCCATTATGTTTCTTTTTCCTTACGTTCTGGTTGTTCGGTGGTGCAGGCGTCAGATTTTCTACTGGAAAACCTGATGAAGTGGAGGAGTCTCGCTCATTAAATTAGCGGTTTGAATCTGATTCCAGTCTCTTTTTTTTCATATCAGCAACATCCAGTGAAGTTAAAGGTGCACTGTGGGTTGTTTTACACGGCCTCTAGTAGTGCTGTAGAGCAGTGTTTTTATGAGTGGGTCCCTGTTCTGTTGTTATCATGCGTATGTGGACAAAGATGCGGCTCACATGATACACAGCCTGGCAGTGATTTCATATTTTCCAATGATCAGCACTTGTTTTTGTGCACTTGTTTTTCAAGAAACCTATCTTTGTGCCTAAAAAGGCAACAACACAGAGTGAAGTAACACC
>NW_024582368.1:3333871-3380633 GCF_018398535.1 Haplochromis burtoni
AAATGTTTGATTCCTCCAGATCATCAGGTCTGTAGTTTTCATTCAATTTTTTTAAAAAGCAGAAACCCGTGTAGTAAATATAAACATACCGTGACTTTCAGTGTTTACCAAGTGGATCATGAGATATTTGGAACTCCAATAGTTTTATACTGCAGAGCTAGGCTTTACTGCGAGAATCAGCAGACAAAAGTGAGGATGATGAAGCTATTCAGCAGTTTCTAACTGAAATGTGAAGGCTGTCTAACTGAGATGATTTGGGTGAATGTTTCTGTACTATTTATTTGTGGTCTGCCTCTTTTCCCTTAGGGCCACATACTGATTCAATGACATGAGTACATCTGTACTACATTGAACAGCAGTTCTGTGTCCCTTTCTAATCCAGCTGCACATCTGCTGCTGATGAGCCAAACAAAGGCATTGCACTTTGCCAAATCTTCTCAACACGGTTCTGCTCTTACAAAGATACCCCAGGGTTAGAAATGTGGCACTAAAATATAACGACCTGTGCCAACCATGTTACCAAGCAAAAAGCTTGAAAAGCCTGAAAGCCGTTTTTTAGGGGAAAAAAAAGAATGAGTAGACTAGACTCTCTGGCTTCCTCCTGTTGGTGATGAATTATTGCAAAGTTCCAAACTGTCATCATTCCTGGATGGAGCTGATGACGGAAGAATGGGGGTGGAGTTGGGGGTCGAATGGAGTTGGGACATTTGGGAGTGGAAGGGTGGGAGCAGGAAGCACGTGTATAAATAGGAGAGAGGAGAGATAAACACCGAGTGGTTAATATCTGATGGAAGCCGAGAAGAAATACTTTTCAAAGCTCATAAATGCTTTTGGTCGTCACTGGTCATGCAGGGTACACAAGAAAATACATATACACACACCTCCCAACTGTAACACCTGAATGAGTTAACTAAACTAAAACTATAGGACTGGGAGTTAGCTTACTTTATTTAAACAAATAAATGTCAATAAAAATTAAATAAATTTCCAGTTTAACTCCTCTTAGTTTATATAAATTGGCATTCATTTGCCTCCCTTTCCTTGGAATTAAACTGATGTAACTTAAAAATATTCAGTAAAAGAACGATTTTATGTCAAACTTGACCTAATGTAAAAAGCATTTACAGCATAAAAGATGCCTCAAGATTGACGTTTCCGGTTGTGACGAGCAGCAGTAGGTCTGACAGGGAAATCGCACACTGTGCACACTGTACCAGACACAATCCTCAGTTTTAAAACACTATATGAACCAAGTTTACAAAATAGACTTATTTTGTAAATGATGGCTCGCCCATAAAAATAAAACGTGTACAGAGGTCGAGCCAACTGTTTTTTTCATAAACTTATATAATACCAGAAATCCTTTTTTTCAACTACAACTATCGCCATCTGGTGGCTTTCAGATAGAAGGTGGATTTAACAAACTTCATGCTAGCTTCATTTTTCTGATCTGGATGCTACGTCCATGTTTTGTACTGTCTATGGTAACAAGACAGTTTTCACACTTGTAGCTCTTCTGACGCACTAACCAATCAATTAAGTTCACTCACAGTGTCACTTCTAATTTAACACAATAGAAAATAAAGCACATTCTGGGCAACTTAACAGTAATGTGACAATCATTAACAAGTTAATATGGCATAACATGCATAACGTGTTAGATAATGTTTCTGCACGTAGACACACATTTTAAAAAGACTAAAATAAATACAGTGAAATGATACTTTTTAAATGTAGCCTATTTATTGTGCAAAATAGTTCAGCCTAATGAAAAATAGTTAGCTATGCTGCAGTGTATGTTGGTTCTGGGGTTGGTTATGCTTTTTGTTTAGAGGAACACGTTTGTTCTTTCTGGTTTCCTCCACTTATACATACACATTCACAAAGATATAAACCTGATCAGGTGAGCTCTCAGGATATTACAGATACTGAAGGGGCAGGATTACTTTTAGCTATTGATTAAAACATTTAAATATATTTTCTTTTTCAGCTGTGTTTGTTGTGAGTAGTGTTCATACACTCTGCAGCTGCCTTTCTTTTGCATATACTATGTATATATTTCAGTTGTTATGATCACTATGTTTCACTGTTGTCTGAAACATTGTTTTGTACACAGTTTGTATGATTCACATTTCGTACACTGTTTCGAAATTAGGCTTATCCTGTTCAAGTCTGCTTTTTTTCCCCACACACATGTTCTTCTTGCTCTGTCTTCCTGCTGTTGCAAAACATTTCATTTCCTGAAAGAGGATGAAATATTAGCTTTTGTTTTTCAGGCCTGTTGACTTTACTGACAGAGTCTTTAGTCACTCAGGTCACAGATTTACGGTTTTCTCGCAGCAGCTGCTAATTGTGTGCTAAAGAAGGTTACATTTACGTCTTTTGACACAGAGTTTTATGAGCTCATGACCTGAGTATTATTTTCATCTGTCTTGAAAATGCATTGTTGACAAATGAGCCCTCTGTTTTCTTTTTCTTTGATAAAACAATGTCCAAGTTTGAAGATATTTGGAGGCGGGTTCCACAGAGGTCAGTGTTTTATTTCACAACCAGCAGTAGCTAAATCAACAGAATGAGTCTATGGCATTGCTGTTTATTAAAGCTATTTTAAATTACACTTGGTAAAAGTTATGCATGCTAATACATTTTAAAATCTGGACAGACCGAGCACAGGGATGATGCCTGGAAACATTTAAATTGTCCTCATGTTTTAACATTTTCTCCAGTCTACAAAATTTGTGATATTTGACAGATATGAAACATGATAGAAAACATATATAGCTGGAGATATTCCATAAATACAGGCGAAATTATAGACTTGAAATTACTCAGTTACCCAGTACGCAGTAATTGCTCACATATCCTCATTGAGAGTTAATTGACCTGTGAGTTAAAACAAACCGTTTAACAACACATTTCTATTAATAGTGTCAAAATAAATAACTCTGCCTGCTGTACCAAAGTAACTACTGTCATATTATACAGTGAAGACTAAAAAGGCAATATTTATATAATATTCCTTCCATTGTTTCTGCACCCAATTTTGTGGTCTGACAAAACATCTTGCATAAATAACGTGAAGCTTCATAAACCGCAGCCCGACCACAGTAATCCAGTGTCAGACTCTTTGGCAGTTTCATCATGTGAGATGCTAATGGTGCTGAGTTCATCTATGTGAGTTATTAGCTCCTTGACATTTCAAGTGCAGTCCCTGAATTGAATGTGAAATATTATCCAGATTTAGAGAAATGTTAATCTCTAGTCTGCGGGACTGTAGCCAGGTGAGCTCTTTAGAGAAATGGCAGCTTAATCCAAACCTTCTCAATCATTCCTTATCTAAGGCTCAAATCTTCCATTTATCACACTGAACTTTTCTTATTTTCCATCATCAGGATACAAACAGAGTTGCTCTTTCCAGGAACTGTGATTACCCCATAAAAAGGCTTTTATTTGTATGTGCTTGGCTGTTTCTGTTAAACTAACCCTACTGATGGCAGTTAGTTAGAAGTTGGACCAGTGTGCCCATGAAGTGATGAGGATCTCCAGGAAGTTTGTTGGTATTTTGCTGATATTAAACCACCATTAAAGTAAACATCTGTTGCAACTGCAGTAATAGAGTAAACAGATATAATCTAGTGTGCACACAGAAGCTCCTCCTGTGTCCACACAGCTTTGAACTCGGTGATCAACAGAAGGTCTTGTTAATGTTTGAGCTCAGTGTCGCTGGCTTGTGACTAGATTCCAGCTGACACTTGTTAGATCTGCTTTAGTCCATTCAGGGATGCTTGTTTCAGAGATTGTTCCCGATTAAGGCTTCAGCCAGACTCAGTTATGTAAAGCGGTAACCAAAAAATGTTGCGGGTTGTCGGTTATGTACGATGCCTTCTTTAAATACCTTCACGAATGAAAACACATGTTTGCTACTTGAGAAAGCTGTGCTGGTGTTAGTTAATGAACCAAAATCTGGTGAGATGTTGACCCAGTTAGGAAACGAGTGCAAACCAAATCAACAAATCTAAGTCACTGCTGGCGCTCATATGGTTAACTCAGTTAAGTACACAGAGGAAGATTTCCATTGGCTGGGTTGCACGCTGTAGTCAGAGCTCTAGTGTTTCAAGGAGACAGAGGGCCATCCCTCTGAGCACAGCTCCAGCCCCTTCATCTGGTTCTATTTAAGGCCCCTTATGCCGACTCTTATGATTGGCGTACACAACCCCCCTACTCTTCCCCCAGTTCCAGCCCCAACTGAAGAGAAGGAGGCTTTTTAGCAGATGGTTTATTTTCCAAGGGAAACCATTTCTTTCTCCCACTCTACTGTCCTGTCCTCAGCTGGCTTTAGCTCACTTTTCTGTCACTTCTACACCTCCTTTTGCTTTCCCGTTGCTGCGAGCCTTTCCACTGTGTTCATGTGTCTATGTGTATCTACTGACTGGGAGTCAGCTTTGTTGGAGAAAACGGATAAAGTCCCTTTAGTAAAACAGAATGGATTTTCTGCACTTGAATGTCTGATCCTTTACTTCTTGGTGGGAGGTTCTTTTTTTCTAGACTGTCTCCTTTGCCCCTGATGTTGGGCTGGAGGGACATGCAGCTCTATGGCTAGACTTTGGGGAAGATGCACTGAACCTCGTGAATATTGTAATTGGCTAAGCTCTACAAACAAAGTGGCCTATGGCACAACGAGTGCCCAACAGTCGTTCTCGTGGACCTATGGCTGGCAGCTGGCTGACAGCATGTTTTTTTCCATCAACCCCAGGTCTGGATGCTTCGGACCCCATGCTTCTGGAACAGTATGTGGTGGTGGCCAATTACGAAAAACAAGAGCCTGCAGAAATCAGTCTTCAAGCAGGCGAGGTGGTCGACGTCATTGAAAAGAGTGAGAGTGGTGAGTAATCAAAACAGATGCACAACAGTATTGAGCAAGAAAAAACAGCACGCATGCTATGTGTATGTAAAACACAAACATTCAGTATTCAGTCATATAGTTCCTCGAACACTCTGCCCTTTTCTGTATCTCAACTCTTTCACCTTCTTTGTCCGAAGCCTGCTAGCTGTTGCTCAGCCCCCATCTGGAGGCTCGCTTTGGCCTGCAGTCAGCCCTGTTTTTTTCCCACTGTTGGTTTAGGCTGAGGGCCAGAATGTTGCCTCTAGCAAGAGGAATGTCTTCCAGACTCATATTAATTATTCCACCTCACTTTAATGGAAAGCCAGCAAGACATGCTGGATTTACAAATGCCAGCTGCAGAGAGTCCTTAGTCAGCTGTTTAACCTCTTGGAAGAGCTAGCAGACAGGGCCAAGATTACAAATTTAGGGTATATGTAATTTAGTTTGACAATACTGAATCTTTAATGCCAACATAAAGCACAGTCTCACGTTAGTCAGTGATTATTCTGTAGTACTCCCAGGACTGTTTTATTGTAGGTGGAAGAAGACAGTAGGACCTAATGAAGTATATAATTTATACATATGAAATGGATTAAAAATAATATCACAAATTTAAACATGTGTCCTAAATATGCTAAAATATCAACGATGCCAGGTCTAAGCACGTGTCTGAATTTGCCACATGAAGCAGAGGAGGGACTGGAGAGAAATAAACCTGGTAACAGGGTCTGACGTCCAGCTTTAATGGTGTGCTGAGACAGTAAAACAGTAATCAGACTCATGTGTTCTTCAGCGGGAGGATGGCAAAAGAGAGATGGAGGAGGAAATAGTGAAGGGAAGGCAACTGGATTTAGGTTCCACTGTGGGTGTGATTGCCACAGTGGCCTTAAGGAAAAAGGTCCACAGAGTAGGATCACTTTGAAGTGTCATGTGTCCTGCCTTTGGGTTCATGTATTTGTTTTCATTCTCTGCTCCGGTAGGATTTCAACCCAATGGGGAGCCACAGTGAGGCGGATATTCCAACACCTTGAAGTCCTTTTATTGGGGGCCTTATACGAGTGCTTTCCTCCATGAATTTCAAGTGCATGGTCCTGTTTTTATTATGGGCCCCTTCACTTTTGTCTTTCAGCTGACCACTGTGCACTGTTGATCCATGTGAAACTCATGCACATCTCATTGCAGATTTATGATTTCCAGGTTTCTGTGTTATTGCTCTAACTTTGTTTCATGTTATTATTGCTTTGCTTGCCTCTCATCTCTGAAGCAGGCTATATTTTGCTGCCACTTTCACTTCAGCTCATTCATTCATCTCTGGTTAGATGGATTTCTTATGAGTTTCTAGAAAGCAAAATAGTAGACGGCAGGCTTTTGAAAACACATCTGAAGGCTATTTGACAGTTTTATTATACACTGACACTTCCACAGAGATCACAGAAGTAAGTATAACCCGCGTTCCTTACAATTTGCTGTGGAGACTGTTTCCAGCAGCACTGCTAACGTTTAAGCTGAAATATCAACACCTTTCCAGTGGAAGCTGGCTAACTCTGCTCCATTTGGCTGGGTGACATCACTCTGTGTCCCTCTGCCAGCACTAACAAGACCAGGTGTGTGCTAAGAAGATTTCAGAGTTCATTTGATTTAGCATCCATTCCCTCGCAGTATAAGTACAAACCCTTTAATAGCTTCTGACAGATTGATCTGTGTATTACAGCTCTATGTAGTGAATTTGCTGAGTTAGAGGTACTAAAAGTGTCTGGTGTATTTGTTATGATAAAAGGGCTGTATGGATTTTCAATCTGGGCAGATTTAAAGCCGCATGAGTCCCCCTGTAGAGTCTTGGATGCAGTGAGTAGAAAACTTTGCCATCTAATTTTATATCAGCATCTAAAGGTGCAACAGCATGAGCTTATAATAGAGCCAGATCTAGAAATGGAAAAGTGCAGCTTTGTATTGTTTCTGCCATTCACCCAGTAACGTCAACCAAAGTCCTGCTGTTAAAGCTACTGCACCATAGACATTGGCTGTGACTCTTGCCCAGTGCAGTTATCGACTTTCCCTTACCTTGGATTAGATAATGTATGCCTCTGACGGGGCACTGAATCTAGGTCAGCCCTATAAGTGAGCTCCGCTTTCTCCACTTTTCCAACCTGCTATCCCAAGCCGAGCAAGTATTTTCCGTCGCCCTGGCTTGATGATATAGTTTGTGTTGTGGTCGTTGTTTCAGTTGGTACAGTAGTTTATACTGTCGGCTGTTTTTTGGGGTGTTTGAGGTGGGTGCAGTGTGTGGTAAATCAGCAAGGTGGCCCACTGATTCAGTTCTCTTGAATAATACTATTTACTAACACAGATGCAGGAAAACAAAAGCTTTCTTAGAAAATGATTGTTAAAGTTTAATAATTTTTTGTCCTCACTCTTTGTGCAGCTATTTTATTTGTCTTTTTTATGAGAGTTTGCCAGGGGGAGATGCTGGCTCAGGAGAAGAGAATAGTGCAGGGAGAAACTCGGAGAGAAAATGGAAAAAGCAATTTCCTGCCAAAGTTAGTGGTTCAGAGAGGTTGGTTCATTATAATGGCTTAATGGATCCTCCAGGATGCCTCCTCAGTTTACACTATATTGGAGAGATGTTAACCAAAGCTAAGCTAGCAGGCTTGTTGGTCAGTTCAGTTGCTCTGTATTCAGCGGTTTAAACTTTGCCTTTTAAAGGGCAACGTAGGAAAGGAAAAATAATTTGCAGACGCTTCTGGAAATATCATAATTATTGTGCTAAGCGTGTTGCCCTCAGTTCTGTGTTGACAATTTCTCTATGTGGATACCATCAGCTTTTAACGTCTCTCTTCTAAGGGTAGATTAGCATTTGTGAATTACGGTTTGCCACATGAACTCCAGGAATGTCTGTCTGCTGTGAAAAGATTGACTTACAACATCCCTCCATCTCCCCAAAGACCCCCTGGCACCACCTATGTACAGTATGTTTTGTGTCTCTGCTGCTTCACCGGGCTTATATAGGCAGGGCGGGGTTAGAGGAATTTCAGACAAAACCTTAACTTTCACTTACAAGACAAGACATTTTTTTCCAAAAGTCACTTGTTGGCAAGAATGATTCAAAGTTTGACAAAGCTTCACAGAGAGACTGGAAAGTGACAGGGGTATTCCTGCAGGTGATGTTTGATGGCTTCACTGAAAGCCCACAAAGGCTGAACACACAGATTAAACAGGTCTGGCCCTCAGCGTGGCATGATAGATGGGCAGGATGTCTGCTCAACCTTCACATGGAAAAAATGTATTAATACAATACTGTCTGTCCTTCCTGTCTTTAGGCTGGAAGTAAGCTGATCTCAGGGTAAACCTCAGCAGGGACTCAGTGTTCAGATCAGCTAAATCTCCTTTATCTGGAGTTGACTCAAGAAACAGAGAGCAATCTGCAAAATTATACAAGGCCAACCCTCCAGGTTCACATTAATAATTCACCTTACATCTGTCCAGTACCAGCCATTTCATTTTCTACAAATTCACTTTTCCAAGTTTGTGTGTTTTTCTGTCTGACCAGATGCAGCTTTCTGTACCATCTTTACAATGTCACTATACAATTTCACTACACTGTGTTTATGTGCTAAAAGAGAAATCATATCCTTCCTCGTTACTAAAACAGATTCTGAAGTATGATTTTACTAACCCAGAGTATAACAACCATGGCCATTTGTCTTCAGAAAAACAACTGTAATCTCCACATTTAGACTTTTTTCTTTTCATCACTTTTTGTTTAACTAATTCTCTTAGCATTTGTCACTGAGCTGATCAGTTCTGAAAGTCATTATTAGTTAATATAGGACATCATCTAGTCTACAGTTCAGGGGCACTTTTCTTTGTTTCGTAATGCTGTAAATTCTTTCACTGAAGACTATCTCCTGTGCTTTCTCTCTGTCTTTGGAGTTTTCCAGTTTTAATACTATAAATAGCAAATGTGTTTTGTGTTTCCTTTTTGCTTAAATAAGCAAGTTCTTCCATAAAAAAAAAACACCAAAAGAAAAAAAAGAAATCTGGTCAGCAGCATTTGTTTCCACAACTATGTCAGTCTGCTGTCGCCTAAAACCCTCAGAACTAGTTTTCAGCCTTATCTCCTTACCTGCTTTAATTGACATTTTATGCCTGTGATTAAATCTGTTAATTTGTTGTAATTTAACATAGAGTAATACACCAATTCATGATTTTTCCACTTAACTGAATTAGATGTGAAAGCTAACACCAGTTTAGTTTAGTATTACACAATATCTTCAGACGTTTATTTCCCCTATCCCAACTTTCTTGGAAGGTCAGTGTTGACCTGCTGCTAATCCTCAAACTCCAAGTTTCCCAATTTGGTATGTGCAGTTTCAGCAGGAACATGTTTCCTTGTGCAAGAGAGGAAAAACACTATAATTCAAGTCAATGAACCACCAAAGACATTATACAGAAAACTCGCCAACTGTTAAATGTCTTTTTTAAGCCGAAGTTGCAGCAGCAGATGGAAGACACATTATGCACTCAGAGCAATCCTCATCCTTCACATTCTTTCAGCCCAGTGTAGGAAGTAAAAATGACCATCTTTAGAAATTAACCTTAGCCTATATTTTCAGATAGCATTATTTCCTTGCATCTTGTCACAGAGGCATATGGGGATAAAAAACAGGCATTGTGATGGTATTTAAGTTACAGTAATGGCTCTAATAATAGTGTACAGAAATCTATGTCTGGAGCCAAAAAGGTATGTCTCCCTCTCACTTAAGAATTGACCATTGAGTTAAACCAGCATTTTAAGGGGTGGGTTCAGGCACTCAAGGACTGCTGTGTCTCCCAACTCGTGGAGAAAAGAGAGCACACAAGCTGTGGGTTACAGCTTCGTTCAGACCATGAGGGGATCCTTTCAGAGACTGGGAGGGAGTGAAGGTTGTTCCCTAGGTCAGCATTAGCTCTTAAAAGTCGTTTTGTGCCATTTCTTGCCCCTCACCCCTCCTTGTACCAGAGCCACCGAGGTAATTGAAATCCAGTGTTTTATGAAAACTGGAAGTGTGTGTATTGGGCTGGATGCCTTTCCCTTGTGCTTTGATACATGATCTACTGTTAATAAATACAGAAGCTGGAAATGAATGGGGTTTTCTCCTGCTTTACTCAACAGTGGTGTCGAGTATCTGCAGGACTGCTGAGCTCCTGCATTCCTCATCATTTCGGGCCATGAAAAAAAAACAAAAAACGACTCATGCTGCTGAGTCTGTGTTTCACATGTTCATGGAAGATGTGGTCGAACTCTTTTGTGAGGAGTTATTCCACTGCACAAAACTGTGGATTTCATCTTTAATCAAGTCGAGCCTGCTTAAGTTAATGATACATTTTTGCGGATATCTGGTCATTAACAAGTGTGTCAGTCACACTGTATTAAACATGCCAATGCTAAGGAATCAAACTTGATTGATTGCATTCATAGATTGTAGCGTTGTTTTATGGGTTTTTCCTGTACCTTAGGAAAAGAGCAAAGTTCCATAAATCTAGTTACTTTGTTGCAGCTGCGAATCTGTTGTTGATTACAGTAAAAATGAAGCATGGCTCTTAAAACTGATAGAGTTTCCAGATGGTAGATACTGTATGAGAGAGAAAGAGCTTAGAAATACTGTCTGTGCTTATTGTATGTCTACATTGTGCATCTGCTCTTGAAGGGGTATAATATATACTGTAGGTTAAGTGAGACTATGAAGACAGCCTGGAAGGAGCATCTGTTTACAGCTATTTTCATCTTGAATTTCTGTATTTATATAAAATAATCTAACTTAAATTAATGAGACATCATCTTTATCTTACATTTTTTAATGTATTGTTTAAAGTTAAAAGAATGTGCCCCCTTTAAAAATTGTTTATTTAGTTATTGTTGGCGATGAGGAAGTTGATACCACTCTCATCCATGTCTGTTCAGTGTTAATCTACAATGAGTACCAGGTTAGCTTATGTTAGCACAGTGACTGGAAATGGAAAAACAGATAGCTGGTTTTGTCCAGCTGTAAAAAAAAGTCCAACTACCAGCACCTGTATATTTAACGTTAGTCCTACTGTGTTCAATCCTTACCAAAACTAAAATGTAAACATAAAAAAGTAACAAATGCATAGAAATGCAGATTCCAGGAAATAAAAAGATTTTTTGCTAGGTCTTTACTGCTACCGCTTTTAGTTGCTAGTTGTTTTGGGGTCTTTCAGTTTTGTCTTCAGTAACTGCCGTGCTGGGTTGAGATCAGATGACTGACGGACATTGAAAAATATCAAGTTTCTTTGCCTTGTGAAACTCTTTGGTTGCTTTTGCAGTATAGTTTTGGGTCATTAACCATTTGAGTAGCATGTGTAGCCACTGTAGTATATCAGATCTTCAGTCAATAATAGTGACGCGGTTCCACTGGGGGCTGCAAAGTGCCCATGCCGTAACCTTGCCTCCACCATGTTTAATAGGGGATGCGTCATGCTTTGGATCGTGAGCTGTTTCAAGCCTTCAGCTTACATTTCTCTTCCAATTATTCTATTACGTTAATCATGGTCCATCAGTCCAGAGATGTTTTCTGGCGATGTCTGATCTGGCCGACTTGTACTTGAGGGTAACTATGGTTTGCACCTTGTTGTAAACACTTTGCAGTTACATTCATGAAATGTCTCTTGATTGAGTATTCTTGACTTGGTTTTATGTTGTGACGTTGCTTTTATTAACCATGAAAATGTGATCATGCACTTTGTTGGCCAGTGTTGCTGAGTTTTTTAAGGAATGTATCAGATTGTTGATTTAACCACCACTACATTTTTGCCATTTTTCTTGTAGACTTTTTTGTAGCCTAATGATGGTCTCCCTCACTTGCACACACATCTCTTTGGGACTCATTTGTTATGAAATAGCAATGGAGTAGGGCTTGCCTGCTTGGGGGGGCAGCGGTCCTAGTATGATAGTGAAAAAAGGCAAAACTACAAAAGCTCTCTTTGTCCAAAAAAAATATTAAGCTAACTGTAGGTAGGTTTCGGTGCAGCTTGTCAGGATTTGTCAACCAGCACAAACCAACTGCTGTCTTTAGCTTTATATGTGAAAGACAGAATTTGGGTATTTTAGACTGTCTAAATTAGATCATTGTTTTTGTTCAAACAAGGCCATTATTGGCACCAAGCAGACATTTAACTTGATATGAGCAGTCTTATTTATACCTCAGCAGGCTGCTGCGGGAAAAAAACTTTATTACAACTTGTTCTCTCCGTAACATTCAGTTTTTCTTGGTCCTTGTAGTAAAATACAATACTGTAGTTAAGACAAACCGTTCAGTTTCCATCCTTCCGAGGCTGTGACATTTGAGGTTGATGTCTGTGGTCACGATCCTATGGTGCGATGATGTTATATGAGATTCCCACTAGAGTCTTGTGGTTTTAGCTATTGTCTTATGCAAACGCTGACCCTAAAATGGTGGTGGTGGGTTACAGAACTCAAATCTGCTCAAACGCTTTAAAACCTTTTTGATTTACTCTGGATGTTGACTAAATTGCTATAATCGTATTATTGAATAATGTTTAGCAAAGTGTATTGCAAGTCAGCATTTGGACATATTTGTTTTTTTTGTTTGTGGTTGAAACTTTGCAGTAGCTTTCCAGGGTTTTTAGCTTTTTATAGCAAGGCATAGAGACATGGAGGCAGGTTGTTATGCAGACCGATCAAAAAAAAACCAAGAGATAATGATACACAAGATGCACAGATGAAAACAAAGGTGTTGCTTTGCAATGTAAGTCTGAGCTCTGTGCCGTGGCAGCCTAGACAGTGGGTGGATCAGAATCTGACACATGCACATGCACATGCAAGTGTACCTGTCCAAACCCTCACATAGAAGTTTCCAGACACAAGAGGTATGCTTCTTTCATGTATTTCTTCCACATCTGTACAGATAATTAGAAGTGAAGAAGACAATGCGTGTTACTCTTTTA
Source organism: Haplochromis burtoni (assembly GCF_018398535.1). Taxonomy (NCBI): domain Eukaryota; kingdom Metazoa; phylum Chordata; class Actinopteri; order Cichliformes; family Cichlidae; genus Haplochromis; species Haplochromis burtoni. Next base: position 3,346,719 of record NW_024582368.1, read on the forward strand.
TGAATCTTATTTCTGTTTCTGCAATTTCACTTTTAAACAACTGAGTCTTATCCTTAACTTTCTCATTGTTCAACTTCACAGTCTGTAATTAAAATCACTGTAGTCTGAGAATTTAGTTCCCGAGGGTTCTAGGTCATACAGGGGTAAAATGAAGGTCAACATATTCAGAAAACCACGTAAACTTACCAGTATGATTTCATCGAAATCTTAGTCACCATGTAATTCTGCAAGATTGCTGTCTTGGCAGCGGGAGACTCACAAAACAGCTGCTTCTTTTGTAATGACCTCAGTAAAAGGTTTATGTCACTGGGAAGAGTGTACAAATGATAACCCTGTCAAATATGATGTTGATATTATCCAAAATCTAAGAATCAAATTCACCTCCCAGCCCTATGGAAAAAAAATAGTCCAGAGGAATTATCATAAGATGACACACATGTATCAATTATAGGTGGGTTTCATTTTTAAATCTAATAGAGTTTTTTCACCACATGGTTCCTGACAGCTGTATTTGTGTAATTTTGTGTTGCCTATACACAAATGCTACGGAGCAGTGAATGAGTGCATGCGATGAAAGATGTGGAGCAGTTTTTTCTTTCCCCACATTTCGTATAATTGCAAGCTCTCTGATATAAACCTGCCAAGGCCAGGAAATCAGCACTTACGTAATGTGTGTTTTCATTTTAAGGTTACTTTTATTGCTGCCTTTGAGGTTCAGTGAACTCCGCCTAAGCACCTGCCATGTAAAGGGATGGTTGAAAAATACAGACAAAGCCACCCAAGCCATCAGTAACAATGTGTATTCACTCAGGTCGTTTAAACTGACGCCGTGTCTTTGCACCATATTTAGATTCAGACTTGCAGCCCAACGGCCACATTTAAAGTACATTCACACACTTTATCCTTGTGGGTGCTTTTGTTGCTGTCAGTTGTCACTTCCCTAAAGTGAACCTGATATTTCTCCCCAGCTGCAAAGTAAGTGTGAACATGGCAGTTTGCAAATGTAAAGATTTTTTTCGTCCTTTGAGTAGATTATAGAGATTTTTCTCCTGCCAAGCTGACCTTTCTGTATAATGGTTGATTTAGTTTAATGTGCAATTCATGTAATTGATCTTGCCCTTCCCTGTTCATTAAACTTGGCACATCAGACTTATTTAAATGCTTTCAGTGACTTAATGAAGTATTGCAACATTTTCCTGTCATTATTTTGACACTAATTACAGTGAAATCCGCAGTTATGTTTAAAATACGGTAGAAATTTGTGATCTTCTAACAAGCTTTCAACTCCACAAAATAGGATCAACATATTAAGTCCATCTCAATGTTGTAGATGCCACTTTGTGCTTTTTTGTGGTTTGCTTTCTCAGCCTGATTTATTGACATGGGGTTTTTGCTCAAGCCAAAGCTTTGGTGAGCACATTACATGGATTGTTACATCCCTGAGCACAGGCCAGCTCAGTGTTCAGAGCCAACCAATATCCGCCTATCTAGACCCACCCTTACTTTATGCAGAACAGGCCCATAGCCCATCATGTTTTTGTTGTATAGCTAGGCAAATTAAGCAATTAAATAAATCACCCTTGATATGAATCACAGAGATTGCACGTGTAAGTGACCAAGAGGCTTGGAAAGATTTTCTCGGTTATTGCTTCCGCAGAGAAAGCCAGTGGAAGTATTAGTCTGTCAGCAGGACATCTGTTGTTTTTCTAAATTCCAGTTTAATTTAGTGGACGAAGTCATATGGCTAGGGAGTCAATCCGATTCACTTTATGTAAGTCATCAGAGTTTGCAGTTGCCAGCATCAAGCAGATATTGATTATGTAATCATAACAACTAGGGATGCACCAACATAGGTGATCAATGTCAGAGGCCCATATTTATTTATTTATGTGTCATATCAATGTTTAAATGGCATTGGATGAAGAGTGAAACACTTTCTTTAAGTTTTCATGACATAGAATTAAGAACAAACAACAAAACAAACAAAAGTATTAGTATCAGCGTGACTCACTGCTACTTCATTATGTACACCTGTTCACCTATTCAGTCAAATGGCAGCAGCTTAGTGCACTTTGGTATGTAGAGATGATTAAGATTAAGTTCAAACTGTGCATCAGAATGGAGAAGAAAGGTGATATAAGTGGTTTTGAATGTGCCAGATGGGCTGTTCTGAGTATTTCATAAACTACAGATCTACTGGGATCTTCCCACACAACTATTTCTAGGATTTAAAGAGAATATATCCAGTGAGCAGCAGTTATCTGGTCAAAAACATCTTACCTAAAATCAGAAGTCAGAGGAGAATGGCCAAATTGCTTTGAGCTGATAGGAAGACAACAGTGACTCAAATAATCACTTGGTAGAACCAAGCTATGCAGAAGAGCTTCTCTGATGCCCAGCATGTTGAATCTTGAAGCAGATCGACTACAACAGCAGCAGATGACCACACCGCTGCCACTCACTTCAGCCTCACTATGGACTCACCAAAATTGAATAATAGAAGACTGAAACAACATTGCCTGGGCCATGAGTGATGAGTCCAGTTGGATTGCACGGTCAGAATTTGATGTAAACAACACGAAAGCATGGATCCATCTGTATAAAAAAAAATGTATAGGAGAGGTTTGAACCAGCTGTGAAATGGAACACTGCCATTGTCTTTATGGGTTGTCCAGACAGCTGTCAGCCATATTGGGTTCCTGTTACCACAACAAAGTGTGTGTGACAGTTTTTTTTCCATCCTTGTCAATCAAGTCTCTCATTGAGAAGCCAGACAGAGTCCTGATATATAAATATACATATGTATTTTTAATGTTTTAATATGCAGAGAGGAAACGTTTGATTTAGCAAAGACTTCAAATGATCTCTTTAGTGTATGAGGGGAGATGATAAATAAAAATCACGTTTACTTTTTTCTTAAAACCATAAAACTTGATATAGCTGAACAGTGTAACAGAAATTGAGCCTTAAAAAACACAATTACTTGCCATGGCATTCATTTTAGTTTCTAGCATAATAAAATGTGTTTTGCATTCTTGAGGAGTTCTTGAGTGCTTCACAGGTCTCTTCTGTGATTGCAGCAACACCAAACTTAACTTCAGTCAATCTGGTGTGGAATAATTTACAAAGGCAGAATAATAGGTGGAACAAATAACCCACCTAAGAAACACTGGTGCAGCACCTTAAAAGAGCCCTGCATCAAAAAGGACAATGATGGATTCAAACACTTGAAGTGACATCAAATACGCAGTCCCCAAAGATTGGGACTGGATTTGCTCAAGCAATTGGAGACCAGTATGGTCAGCTCTGTCTGAATGTAATTTTACATGACACCATTTCCCAACAACAGCCATCTAAGAATCCTGCAACATTATCGAGATAAACCCAACAGTCCAGCAATCTCTGCGACAATTGCAGGCAAAAAAAACCTCAGTTTAAAAGGGAGAAATTTCAGGTCGAAACAGGCACAGAGAAAAAAGAAGAAAGAAAAGAAAATCAAGCCGGACCAACTTTGAACTCTTTTGGCTTTGGATATGCAAGGTTTTCTCTTTGGATGACACAGGGATACAAAACTCACGGTTCGGTTCGTTTCGATACTTTGGTGTCACGGTTCGATATTTTTTCGATACAAAAAAATGTTCATACCTTTTTAATTTGTCATTTATTAAAATTATAAATATATATTTTAACTCAAAAGTAAAGTTTTTAAATTTAATGTTGCTGAAACAACAAAATAATAAAAAATAAATAAATAAATCTTTCTCGATCAGAGAGTTTATTACAGAGAAATGGCTCTTTCCAAAATAAAAGCTATACTATACGCTTCTTCTGGGCTATATTCTCAGCAGCATGTGAAACAAAGCAGATCCCCATAAGGAGAATCATGTGCTAACGGCTGTCTAAATGACTCGGGTAAAGTTTGTAGCATGCGTGCTTGTTGTTTTTGTCTGCTTCCACTTGTCTTTGCACTAGGATGATGTCGGGGTAAATGTGCAGTCATATTCATTGTGTTCCCACTAGTGCTGTCAGCGTTAATCTCGTAAAAATGACTTTAACATCATAACACGGCAAATCTCTGTTAACGAGTTACCATGGATCGCCCCGTGCGTGGGGCTGGACGGCGTACACGTTAACGAGCTAACTGCGCTAACGCACTAGTTCCCACCAATTGAGCATTGCGTGGCACATCCGACATACTGTTTTACTTTTGTCCATGACGCGCTTACCTTCAGGGTCATACTTCACATGAAAACCAAAATAGTTCCAAACGCCAGATCTGAATGAGGGTGGGGGAGGTTCAATTTTGGGTAGCGTTGAAGCAGTTGCCAAGTTGCAATGAGCTTAGCTTCTGTCTTGCTAGCTTGCGCTGCGCTCAGTGGATCTGCGCTCGACAGTACAGCCTAGACGGAGTAGTCGAATGCAGATCCACTGAGCTCAGCATCATCAGAAGAAAAGTTGATAAAATAAATAAAAAAAATTGTATTGTTCAATACATATGCGTACCGAACCGAAAGCACTGTATCGAACGGTTCAATATCGATACAAGTATTGTTGCACCCCTAGTATATATGTATGTATCCTACACACCTTGCATGGATAGAAATCCTATGATTACAGCATCTCGGACTGTAATGCATCTGTTTTCTGAACTGCTTATCTGTCTAGGGGATAGACCCTTTCCCAACTTACATTAGATGAGTGGCAGGGTAAACCCTTACCAGCCAATCACAGGACTAACAGACAACCACACACATTCGCACCTACAGCTAATCTAGCATGCATGTCTTTGAACTGTGGAACATTGTTGAAAGTAGCCAAAGAAAGCCCACATTGTCACAGGAATAACTATTAAATAAAAATGACCAAGGAAATGACCAAGATTATCATCAGGTTCGGTGAGGTGAGTTGGAAGTGCTGATCATTAACAACCTCCCATTGCGCCACCCTGACTGTAATCACTGACTTTCAAAACACAGCTTTGGCTAGGAGATATGATGCAAACCTGGAGTTTATAGCATGCCACTGCTAGTTTTAGGATCCATTTTTAAAATGAGCATTATTTTTTACTTGCTTCTCTCCAACTGAGGCATCTGTCATAAAGATGTAATAGCAATGCTGTCATACCCAGGAGAATGAAGTCAAATCAGCTGCAACCCTGCAAATGGATATCTTGGCTTGTAGGATCACTTCAGCAGTTTCCTGCCCACTGATTTCATGACTGATCCCGATGGAACGCAGGTCAAACAAGACCTCGTCATGGGTTGAGCCACAGCCAAGCAGTGTGTCCTCTGATGTTCTTGGTCCTGCCCTTAGTGATAGATTTCTGTTGGCAACACAATAAAATGCATCATATTCGTTCATTTCTAGCTGTGATTGGAGATATTTTATCCAACTGAGGTTTAATGAGTAAAACAAAGAGGAAGTGATTAACGGGAATGTACAAATGTCATCTGTCTTCTTCTTTCATCTCTCTTTCTGGAGGCTTATTCTGTCTACTTTTTCTGGTGCAAGTCTTATCAAAGGCTCAACTTCATGAGGAAAGTTCAAGAGCAATTGCAGACCTCTGAAAACTGTTGAATTCCTTAAAGTTAACTTTAGGCTACGCTGATTTCTTGCTATCCAATTCATTGTTTGAAATGCAATTTACAGCCTCTGTATGTTTCCATAGGTTGGTGGTTTGTCAGCACTGCAGAGGAGCAGGGCTGGGTCCCTGCTACCTATCTCAACTCTCACAGTGGCACACGGGATGACTTGGAGCTGGGTGCCTCTAAAGTTGGGGAAGGTAAGTAACTGCAAACGCTTCAGTCTTTGCCCACCCACACACGATTGCACATGTAAACACAACCTCACCCACTCCACTGTACCCACACACAGAAACCACTTTTGCCCTCAATCCTCAGTCTTTGATCCGTGACAAAAAAAAAAAAAAAACTCACCGCTGCTGGTCTACGCTAACAACTGAGGCTGGGTCGGGTGAGCATGTTACTCTGTCTGCTTGCCATCATAAGCACATCAGAACAGAGTGTAGATTCAGACCAGGGTAAACATCAAGGAGGAGGGCCAAGAGAGACCAGACCTCAATGTTTCAAAGGATGTGCTGTGCAGTGCTGCACTGTACAAGAAAGATACAGTGCAGTATTAAGTGATACGCCCGCCGTGTAGTGTAGCTCATGAAAGAGGCGTGTGTTTTCATTGAATAAAAATGAATATTTCTGGAGTCATGCTCTTTAAATCATGGTTATCGTTAAAGAAAGAAAGCTCTGACATGACTCACGCTATTTCATGTCCGCTTACCATTGAAGATAATGGATGTTAAGTTTCGTGAGCTTACTGGAGACAGAGAGGGATCCAAAACAGTCGTAACATACACACCTATGAAGAGTTTGGTTTGCCAGAAGTGCGAAACTGACGTGTGAAGCTGCAGACAGCATCCAACTGCCTTGATGGCCCTTTCAGATACAGTTACCAAGCCATCTACGAGCGACTAATGCTGTCTCACTCCCCAAGCATTTTCAACATTAGTGGAGAGAGCACTTTAATTGTAGGCCAGAAGAGCTCAATTAGTGTCAGATGCACAAACTTTGATCATTTTGGCAGGTATTGCAGCAACTGCAGGATATTTGTTAAGATATATGCAACATTGTGTTAGAGAAAACCCAAAAAACTGGAGGTACGGAAATAATTAAGTTGCATATTACACTTCCAAACAAACATCAAGATTTTCCAGCACTCTGGCCAAACATCTTTTTGCTGCACAACTGGTGTAACAATGGGACTCAGAATCCCTGCGGTGTTGTATATCTTATGACTCAGTGGTGGAAGAAGAGAGTGAACACACAAGGCTAGTCAGTATTAATGGTTTGCATTATGTTAAATAAGTTAAAATGCCCTTTTCTCCTCTCAGAATACAACAAATGGATAACACACAGGCGCATAGCTATATGCAAACCATGCACTCCTATCTCCTTTTTTGGAGTTATCTCTTTACTGAGTTAACCAGTAGGGGGGTTTAGGAAGGACAGTCTGTCAGTGTAATTAATGTTTATGTGTCTCATGAGTCTTGGAAATGGCATGAACCTCTTATAACAACTCTTTATCAGTTCTGCGGTCTTCAGCCGACTGTGCACAACCACATAGTCACTTTGACCCCTCCCCAAGAAAACAACAACATATTTTTCAAAAATTGGTTTTCTGATTCTGATAATGATAGTTGTTGAAAGCTCAGACATCTTCTGATTTGAGTTTACCCACTGATGGAAGCGTAAACAAACCCTCATCCTCCTTGTTTTGGTAGTAGAAAATAAGAGGAAAATAATGATACTGCCAGCACTGACACAAATGATAGTCATGTATTTCTGGGAGTGCAGCTATTTACCTTAGTCCAATATATCTGACTACCAGTATCACTAAACACATTATTTTTGCTTTGTTTAGTATGTGCAAACAGTAAGGTGTGGAACAATAATGTGTGACTTTATGAAGGCATTTTGTGCCGAATTATTTCTTTCCTCTGAGGAAACTGGTGGGGAAAATAGACTGGCATATAGCCACCAGTAAAATGGCAAACTGATGTACTTTGGTTTTTGTGAACATTAAAGAAGTAAAATAAAATGTATTAACTGGTTAGATGCTGAGTCTTTGTGTAAAGTTTAGCTGCTTTGTGTGTATGATTCAGACTTGGAATCTTTTATAACTAAATGTTATTACTGTCTATTTAAAATTTCTATATAAAAAGGATCTTGTTTAATGTCTGAACTGTTGGAATCATTTCCATTTTAGCCATCTTATATTTAAAATACAAGGAAATATGGACCCTTCTAGGTACACATCTCTAACCAGCTCCTTTAAGGCAATATGCGTCCCACATGCTCAAACCTAACGGGGGGGCGGAGCCTCTGTGATAACAACATGCTAATTACAAGCCACAGAGAAGATGTCTTGGTTTTTAACATTTCTTTTGTAACCTCCATCCACTCATGCTAACTGTCCACCATGTTTTGCGTTGTGGTCGTGTTTTAGTGTCCTCCATGTAGCTAATAATGGATCCATGTCATTTGTGTGTTGTGTGTTTGTGTAACATTTGTGCTTGCTCTTCATGTCTCCATGTTTGTTTGATTCTTCCTTGTCATCTGGTCGCCGTGTGTGTGTGTGTGTGTCAGTTACTAAGCGACACAAGGCTCATCTGAAGAGGCTGGACCGGAGATGGACGTTGGGGGGTGTCATCAGCAGGCAGCAGAGCCGAGGTGAACTGAGAATCATGCTGCATCACCTCCCTCCTTCCTTCCCTCCCTTCTCTTTTTGTTACTGTTGTCCTCACCCCATCTCATTTATTGTCTCGTATCACATGACTCAACTTTTATCACATGCACATATTTGTTCAGGCTTGCATTCTGCATTGTCCTCCAGCAAATGCATTTATCACGAGCCACAATCCACAACTAACCACTAACTGACGTTAATATGAAACGGGCCTGGAAAGCAAAGGTGAAATCAGCAACTTTATATACACTAATTATTGATGCTAAGCTCAAATTATGCTACAAAATTGCTCCGCGTAAGCGTTTTTATTAAAATTATACTCCGCATGCCAAAGCCAATCGTCTCCAAATCACAGAGGAAAAAAAAACAAAAAACTACCCACTCATCTGAAAGTAGTTGCGTAATAGACTTAGGAATGCCTTATGCTGCAGTTTAGAGCCATATTTTACGTTTTATGAGCAAATGAAGCGTGTATGTAGATCTATAATAAGTGTGTGTTCTGTCAAAGTGTGGTACAAACAGACATTTCTCTCCTGGTTTGGTGCAGATAGCAACCAGTATTGACTGATAAACAAAGAGTCTTATTAATCTTCCACTTAGTTTGCGAGCAAACTTGCACATTCTTACCGCAGCCAGGGGTTTTCTTCACAAGAGATGCATTTGGATGGCTGACAGAGGAGCAAGGATAGGCTATTGAGTTCAGCCCAAACTTTGCACTTGGCAGTGCATGCTGCTCTCTAGAGTGGAGAGAGAGTAGTTTCCACCCCATGACTGAAATTCAGCTTTGCGTTTTGTTTTGTTTTTTTGCTGACTCCACATGAACACTTTATAACACCGATGCATGTTGTGGTTACTATAACATCTGATTCAGAATTTCCCTTCATTGGATATTGTTGAAGACTGTTTGAAAGAAGTTGGTAAGAGGCAAACGATTTAGCAGCCCCAACACAAAGTGGCCGGAAGAACCAGGGAAAAGGAAAATAAAGCATTCAGAAAATATCCTGTACCCAACGAGTTTGAAAGGACTTACTATCCCACAGCCATTTAAGCTGCCTACACAACCTTGGAAATGGGTGGAGAAAAGGAAAACAGAATAATTTGTTACCACAGTGTTGATTCCTGTGAACCAGCTGGGAAGACGGCATACAGAACAGCACTTTTTTTATGTGCTCCTCTCTTTTTTTATGAGCACACCTCTTCTCCTTGTGTTCCCTGTGTTTAGACAGGAATTGCCATAATGACAGGAAATGATGACTTGGCTCTGGCCCTCGGCCTCATGGGAATGCATAAATCAGCGTGGTGCCTCTGCTTTCTGTTATGTGCTGAGTTAGGAGATACTCCCTGTCGAAAGGACAAGGACACTTTTAAGACACTAGTTTGACCCATGTGCTGTAGTTTCCCATGGTCATGTTATAGAACTAATTACGTTCTGTCAGTGGAGCTGAAAATGACCACAAGGTTTTTATTCTTGGCTCTATTTGAGTGGAGCTGCATGATTCACAGTTCATAATTATGCTTATGTGATTTATACTGCACTTTTTCACTGCCTGAAACATTTCGTCTCACTTTGGGCAAAAACTTTCTTCTGATTGGCTGTCCCTCTAAAACAGAAGGTTTGAAAGAGGAGGCTTCTGTGCTGAGATGCCCCCGCTTAGTGTATCTGCTTTCACTTATTTTCATACAGAACCAAGACTAAAATATACGTTCACATGCCAATAAAGCATTTTAGAATATTATTTTGCCAACACTGGCTGCAAGCAGAATATTTCTTCAAGGGCTTAGCAATAAATAAATAAAAACTATATTCTTAGATTTAGCTGGAGCTAATAGGAGCTTCATGCAATCTGAGGGGTTAAATCAAGCAGGTCAGTTGTTTTTTTGTTTCGTTTTTTTTAAGTTGGCCTTTCTGTGTGCCTCATTTTCTCTTTCCACAAACTGTTTCTCTGCATTGCTATTAGGATTTGTTTTATCTGAACTTGGGCATTATTATTCTTACAGAGATATATTCCTTCACTTACATGAAAACACTGCTATCACGTGTGCATAATCACTGTGTATATTTAGTGCTATTTTAAGCAATGCGAACCTATTCTGCACCACCAGGGTGCCCCACTGCTCCTTATTTGTGCTGGGAATCAGACTGGAACTCATAATCCATTACCAGTGATAATGATGCAAACATTCCAAGTTACAATGGGTTTTATTGCTGTGAGAGACATTGCTAAACAGTTGCTAACACTGCAGCACATCTGTGTACGTTAACGACATGAATTAATTATGTCCTTTAGTTATTTCTTAGGTTGATAAAGAAAAATTTATAGACAAATCTCACGTGCCATTTGAGCCATACTCACACATCTGCCTGAAAGCACATCCAGTCTGTTTCATCTCACAGGTCTGGTGTATCTCAGGGTAATCTATCATTATATATTGCTTCATAATTTAATGTGTCATCTCATTACTGAAGTGTAGTCATAAAAATACAAGTCTATAAAAAGATTTATAGATTATACAGTTTTCTGTCTTGTTTTTTTGTTTCCATTAAATATTTTGTTTTCGGAGATCTCGATGCTGTCAAAATCTGAACTCATTCTCTTTTGCAGAAGAGAAGTACATAACAGTGCAGCCCTACTCGAGCCAAGGGAAAGATGAAATTGCTTTTGAGAAAGGTGTCACTGTGGAGGTGATTCAGAAGAATCTGGAAGGCTGGTGGTTTATCAGGTACAGTACAGCTCTCCTTACTTGCTTCTGACATTTTTTTTTCATTCTACACAATTTTATCATTTTCTCCTCCAACTCACTTCACAGGTACCAAGATAAGGAGGGCTGGGCTCCAGCGTCTTACCTCAAAAAGATGAAGGATGACTTCTCTCCCCGTAAGAAGACTGTGACAGGCCCAGTGGAGATCATAGGAAACATCATGGAGATCAGCAACCTCCTTAACAAGAAAGCTTTAAGTGAGAAGGATGTTCAGACTGAAGGTGTCCCAGAGAGTCCACAGGTCGCCAGGAGGGAGATAAGCTTGCCAATCCCCTGCGCTGACGCCAGCCCTGTTAATGCCCCACAGGATGGAAACAGCAAAGCAGAGCCTGCTTCACCCGCTATAGCCAGAATTGCCCCACATCGGGTAGAAATTGGTTAGTCATGCCCCTGACATTTTTTGTCATAGTGACTTGAATATTTTCAAATATGGGCAGATATCTTTTGAATCTATGATATATTGACGTAAAGCAAATTCATTACATGTAACCAAACCATGTGTGATTTTTCTGTTATTTTCTCACAGGTTCTCCCATTCTCAGGCAAAAACCTCCTCCTCGGAGAGATGCAACCCTGGTAAGAGTGATGATATTTCAGTCATCCATCTATCCCTCTATACATGTAATTATTATTTTTGGTTGATAAAGGTCAGAAAGCGTGAAAAAATGGTGTTAATAATAAATGTATACAACTTGTAAGCAATTATGAATGATTTTGATCATTGTTGAAGAACAAACCGGTAAATCTTTACTTAAAAAGACACATCACAGGGAAAATGTTACTGCATTCATCTCAAGGTAATGAGTGTGCACGGGACTTTGTTACTCGTGACTTTTCCTTCATACAGACATTTACCAACATACAACAATGTGTAATTGAAGAAGTATTCACATTGTTTAATTTAATGTCCTGTTCATCTACCAGCATATTTTAATTTTTAAAGATAAAAGTACCCATTCTGATAAAAACAAACAAACAAACAAACAAAAAACTCCAAACCTTATGAAAGTGACACTGATTCAATATGTAAGCACTCTGTAGAGCAGCGGCCCCCGACCTTTTATGCGCCACGGACCAGCCATACAACAAAATAAAACAGTCCCGGTACCAAAAAAAGGAGATTTATTCATAACACACGGGAAAAGACCCAGGAAAACCATGTTAACGATAAAAACAATAAAAAATACTGATATAAAACCCTGAAAACCATAAATTTGACACCCGAGCCTCAACTCTGTTACCAAACGACTCACGGACCGGTACCAGTCCGTGGCCCGGGGGGTTGGGGACTGCTGCTGTCGAGGATAATGTGTACTGCTGGAAACACTGTATTATTTATTATTATTATACATTTAAATTAAGTGGAGAAAAAAACTACTATTAGCGTCTTATATGTAGGGGTTTGAATATAAACTAGAAATGAAATTTTTTAATCACTGACAATAAATCTAATAGAACCCATTTTGTATTCATGTAGGGATTTCAGTTGCCCTCTCCTCCAGAGCCCCCTACAGTTGAAGCAGAGTATTACACCATTGCAGATTTCCAGTCCTGTATATCTGATGGCATCAGTTTCAACGGAGGACAAAAAGCTGAGGTAAGCGCTCTTTATTTTAAGGCACAAGATTACCACAAACATCAGTCACATATCTCTTGCTCAATAGCTCAATAACACCTCTGAAATTAAAATGTGTAAAATGGCTTCAAATAAAGACAAAAATATACTTTTTTTTTCTTTGGAAATGTGTTTTAGGTCATTGAGAAAAACTCTGGTGGCTGGTGGTATGTCCAGATAGGAGAAAAGGAGGGGTGGGCTCCCTGCTCCTACATTGACAAACGTAAAAAACCCAACCTGAATCGTAGAACAAGCACTTTGTGCCGCCCAAAAATTCCACCTCCAGCTCCACCTGTCAAGAAACAGGACTCGGTGGAGACTGCACCCCCCAGCAGCCCTGGGTCTGAGGCCCCAGAATCTCCTGTGTCTCCTGGTAAGCCTGTCTATGAAGAGCCAGAATATGATGTCCCTGCCATTGGCGATCTGGACCTGGAGTCTGAGTTTGAGTTTCTGAGAGGAGAAACTTCCTTGGTTGATGGAAAGAATGAGGACACTTCCTCAGAGAAGGGCTCTCACATGTCCTCAAAGCCTTCACCAGCCTCATCACTCCACAGTGCCTCCTTCAAGATGGGTGAGTCATTTGAAGATGGCCACGAGGCAGAGGGAGAGGCCGAAGGTGAGGAAGAATGTATCTATGAGAATGATGGCTTTCGACCATTCAGGGAGACCCCAGAGAGGCAGTGCAGCAGGGACTCCAATTCCTCCAAGACAAATGTCTTGTCACAAACTGACAAGACTGCACACCCAACATCTGGTGGACGGAAACCTGCAGGTAATAAGCTCAAGATTGACTTGAATGGGAGCTCATTTTCAACCAAAACTGATGAGGCATCCAGTCCAAAATCTGCCTCCACTGAGTCCACTCCAGATCTATCTAGACCTAAGAAAGACCAGGAGGAAAGCAAGCCATCCTCATCCACCAAATCTTCCTCTAAGCTAAGGCCAGTGGTGAGGCCCAAACCACAGCTAGCAAAGAGTTCCAGTGCAGAGAAGATGGACATCAGCACATTAAGAAGGCAATTACGGCCAACGGGACAGCTGAAGAATGGTACCAAAGCTAAAGGTGAGGACTTGGAGACTGCTTCAGTTATCTCCTCTGAGGACTCCTTCTCATCTCAGAGCACATCAGATCTCTCCTCCATCTATTCTAAAGGCAGCCGAGGAGACTCTGACCTGGAAGGTTGTAGCCTGTACCGCACCACAGACCCTTACGAGAAAGTCCAAGAGTCTGAGCTTAGCTTTCCTGGTGGAGTGGAGGTGGAGGTGCTGGAGAAGCAGGAAAGTGGCTGGTGGTATATTCGCTGGGGAGATGCAGAGGGTTGGGCTCCAACTTATTACCTGGAACCTGTCAGGCCACAGGATGACACGGCAGGATCCGAATCCGATGGCACTCCGACTAAACCTGGAAGCCTTAGCAAGTCCAACAGTCTGGAGAAGAATGAACAAAGGGTGCGCGCATTGAATAATATTAACCAAAACCTAAAGAAGGTCACTCCACCCATCCCCTCCAAGCCTCCAGGTGGTCTCTCCAAACCTACGGGTTTGTTTGGCGCGTTCAAGCAGAACAGCATCAAGCAGCAGCAGGTTGTCAGACCGCAATCTGTCTTCATCTCAGCCCCCATCAGAGACGGTCCCAGCCCTGTTGGCTCTCTCAGGAGAAATGAGTCTCTCAACTCAACAGATCACCCACGCGCCAGCCCCACAGTGCGGCGCAATGCCTCCTTTGGCACTGTGCCACGCAGTTTGGCACCAAATAACATAGCACTGCCAAGCAGGAACAGATCTGGTACTGGCAGCTCTGAATCCCTTGGTGTCAGCTCTCAGAAGAATGCCCTTCCTGTATCTACAGTGAAACCCAAGCCCCACATCATCCATAACAACCTCAGAGAGGTTTACATCTCCATAGCAGACTACCCTGGTGATGAGGAGACGATGGGATTTCCTGAGGGGACAAGTCTGGAGGTTCTTGAAAAAAACCCCAATGGGTGGTGGTACTGCAAAGTTCTGGACAATGGCAGACCAAGGAAAGGATGGGTGCCCTCAAATTACCTCGAGAAAAAGCACTAGCACTCGTGTATGGAGCTGGCAGAACTCTGGACATGCGTGTAAAGACTACTCTAACAGACTTATTTTGTAAAAAAAAAAAAAAAAAAAAAGTGACAAAGGATGAACTGAAGCTCTGCCATCACGTAATGTCGCATACTGCTGTTTCTGATGTCATTTAAAAAAAAAAAAAAAAAAAAGCTAACTCCCGGACATTAAATCCGGATTGAATTCCGGTACCTTTGCCAAAGCGAGCACCCCCATCAAATTTTAACTTTGTAATGAAACAATGCATCTGGTAATATGAATCTACATGATAGAGTGCCTAAGACTTTGCATCAGGAACAATATATCGGGACTTAACTACAACCAAAGACAACACCAGAGAGTGGAAGAGTGAGTTAACGATATTCTCCAGTGGTTACCTTTAACTTGAAATAAGACGTCATTTTGTGTCTGCTCCTCGAACCCCTTTCTGTTAGTTTTTAACATAATTTTATTAAACACATTTTAAGAACTTAAAGCTTACTGCATGTTTGAAATGATTCATTATACTGACGATGCCTTGAGCTGTTGAAATTAAACCTTTTTTTAATTGTTATTTTTTACAGTATTTCCTAAAGAAAATCTCTGTTGTTGCCAAAGCTGCTTTGTGTTAGTAAAATTTTGGTGCTGCATGTTTTTTTTATATCTCTTTATACTGTATGTCACCTTCATGTGAAATATTTTATCCATTTAATTATGTAATTTTGTCCTCATGAAATAATTTTCAAGCATTTTCTCTCCCTTAAAGTTCAAAACAGTTACAGCAGAGCTCCCTTAACTTTTTTTTTTTAATTTCAGAGGCAAAAGCTCAGTGAAAATGTTGTAAATTCATTACTTAATAATTATGTTAATACATGTTTTATTATTACAAAGGCAAAAGTCATTTAAACCTTTCTAAAATGAACTGCTCTATTAATTATAATAACATTTTGAATTTCTGCTGGGCAGTAAATTTGACAGTATTCCTTTTTTTGGGGGGACGCTCACCTTCTCACTTTTGTTTGATGTTAACTGTTTGATCAGTGATGATAACTAAAGTGCCAAAAGAATTACTTTAATAAATGCACTTTTGAACATTCATTTGTTCTTTCATCTGTTTTTTTAAATTTAATTTAATTTTAAAATTTTACCTGTACTTGCTGTTTTCCTACTTCCATGGTTCCCAACATACATATAAAAAGAACATGGCAGCATGGAACTATTTTCTTTGGACGGATGAAACTAAACATATCAACACAAACACCTCATACCAATTGCCAATTATGGTGGTGGAGGGGAAATGAGTTGGTTTATTTTGCTGCCATAGGACCCAGGCACCTGATCCCTGAGTCTATTGAGAACTCCTCTGAATACCAAAGTATTCTAGAGTCAAATGTGATGCCAAGCTTGGCCAAAATTGAGTCATAAACAGGACAGTTTACTTTTTTCAGCCATTCTGTTGTAGAATGGAAAGAAAAGAAAAGAATCAAGATGTTGCAGTGGACCTTTCAAAGTCCAGACCAGAATTTAAATAAAATTATATGCTGGGACATATATAAATGTTTCAAAGAACTAAAGAAGGGTGGGCCAAATTTGTTCATCAGCACTTTGAAAGATTGCTAAACTCATACATAAAAAGGATCCTTTCAAGTTATTGCTGCTAAAAACTGTTCTAAAGTTCTTTGAAAACGGTCTTTTTCACAAAACTGCATTATTGAACAGCATTAATTATGTAAAATGGGATGTACATATAGAATTCTGATACTCCTTAAATGCTGCTAAAATGCTTCATTTTTAATATTTTCTGTCTCATTTTTTTAGGACCTATCAAGGAAGAAAAAATAACGAGTCATCTTTCACACATTTAAAAAACTGATATTGTTGTAAAAGTGATAAACCAAAATGAGATTATTCCTGTCTGCGTTGCAGGTGTGTTTAGGGGCACTTCTTTATTGTGAGTGAATGTGATCATTATCATCTGAGCAGATTGAGAGCTAGAAGGGCACACTAAGAGGACATCCTCTCCCAAGGCCAATACCTTGTTTCACAAAAGCATTTTGATTCGGCACCCACCCACAAAAGTTTTTTTCTCTTAATACAGCTCTCCACCAAGTTTCATGAAATTCTGGTGGGTAGTTTTTTTTGTATAATCCTGTTAACAGTTGACAGAAAGTATGATGAAATCCATTACCAGCCATAATCACTGGCAATAGGATACCCCTCAGTTCTCTTTCCACCTTTAACTTTGTAAAAGATCTCAGTATTGGATGTGTTTATATCTAGTTTCATTCCACATCTGCATATATCTATAGCTCTAATACAGCTCAAGTGTTTTACCAGCCAGATGATTTCATTCAAATAAATTAGATCATCCTGGGCTGCTTAGGATTCCATTCATTTCTAATTGACAGCAGCACTGCTTTAGGAGAACCTGCACGTTTGACATTGGCTTTCATTCTGCGGTTGCTGAGCGACTTAATTTAGCATCAACTCGCAAAGCAAAAGTTTAAGTTACCAGTCTGGAGACGTATAATATGATCGCCTTCAGCCGCAATCAGAGAAACACCAAATCAAAACACTGGAGTGGTTTTCCAGTGTCAGACTCTGCATATTTCATATATATCGGATTTGATTCCGGAATTGTAATAAGATTTACCGCCCACAGGAATTTAATGTGGAATATGTCCATCCCACTGTTGAGACTCGTGCAGTCATTGGCTTGGAACTAATTGTGGATGTCCATTCATCATCTTTATAACAAGTTAAATGTGCACAATTGCATGTATGTTTATTTACATGCATGCAATCGTGGCTCAAGAGTTGGGAGGTCGCCTTGTAATCGGAAGGTTGCCGGTTCGAGCCCCGGCTTGGACAGTCTTGATCGTTGTGTCCTTGGGCAAGACACTTCACTGTTGCCTACTGGTGGTGGTCAGAGGGCCCGGTGGCGCCAGTGTCCGGCAACCTCGCCTCTGTCAGTGCGCCCCAGGGTGTCTGTGGCTACACTGTAGCTTGCCATCACCAGTGTGTGACTGTGTGGGTGGATGACTGGATGTGTAAAGCGCTTTGGGGTCCTTAGGGACTAGTAAATATACAAACACAGGCCATTTACTTGTGAATGCAAATGATGAATCACATGGGTAAGACAGGGAGAAGAAGGGAATGCATTACACCATCGGGGACTTCAAATTTAAAAGCGATGTGTCCCTCATTGTGTCACCACAAGTATCTGAAAACTAGCTGATAGTTTATGATGATGAAATATGGAAAATGTGATTTATAGCACCTGGAAAGAAAATATTTGATTAACTATATATATGTAATGATTAAAGAATGGTACTAGAATCTATATTTATGGCCAATGGTCAAAATTGATTCTATAAAATGAGATTCTTGTCAACCTACTGCCATTACTATTTATAAAAAATGGACTTGCCATGTATTGACTGAGTTTTTGAATGAAATATTTGTTTTTTTCAAAATGCACTGAAAGCTTTTTAAATCATACTGTGTGTTTTCTGCCCGGTGCATAAGATGCTGGACATGTTTCTGGCCACTGGATGGCAGCAGTACTCAGCATCTTGGTGCAGACAAAGCACTGCATCACTGTGACCTTCACCTGTGCCTTCATCAGCTCAATAATTACTGTAAGGCTGAAAGGACTCATTTGATATCAGGGACTTTAAAACAAAAAAATTGCAGTTTTTAAATAACACTTTTTAGAGTCTGTCCCTCAATGCCACCAATCTGACTGAGGAAAAGACTTTTACATCACACTGAATACCAAAAGCTGCTTAGTGCCTCGGCTACAGCAGAGGAACAAACACAAACTCAGACTGTCTGATGTGTAGTTAAAATTCAAAATCGATAGTGCCTTGCCTTCTTGGAATACAAATTTAATACATTAATACAAGTTGATAGTTTGCGCGTTTGACCAAACAGCTGTCTAGAAGAGATACCATAACACAGCTCAAACACGTCTGGCAAGCCCTTAAGCCTTCACAAGGCCCACAGCCAGGTTCACTGAGAGGTCTGAGTGGAAAGTCTGTGTGTACACAGACACCAGCGAGATGTACTGTATTCATGTCACTTTCACAGTCCCTGGTTGTGTATTTCCCTCTCACCTCTGAACACACTGCTGCCTGTTTCATGTCCGAACGTCGCAGGCTGTATTTGTACCTATTGGAGTGCAGCTTAAAACCTTGCTGCATTAGAGCCAGGCCTGCAGGGTAGTAAATAACAGATGATGTTCACTCTGTCCAGGTCTACATACCACAACTCTAAACAGTTTCCCTGTGAGTTATAGCCGTTTACTAAAAGCCATTGCCTTTGTTATTCATATAGTATATGGTGGGATGTTAGTCAAGTATACTACTGCAGAGAATGTTTGTGTTGGGCACCTTTTTAGTTCTCGAGCTATTGCCTAATTTGAATTTTCATGTACAAGAGGTAAATCTCCCACAAATGAAACATTTGTATAATGTATATTTTGGGAAAAGGTAATGGCGCTAATGCACTTTCATTCCCCGTCTGTGCAAGATTGACTTCTTTTTTCCTGCTGTGCATAAAACAGAGAAAGCACCCCGGCAGTTAAATGGAAATGGTCAGTTTTCACTCTTTATTGTATCAAAAGAATTGCTCTGTGTGCTCTTTTCTTCTTTTTTTTTGGTCATGTTATACAGTCATCGGAAATAACAGACAAAGAGGAAAGCCAGTGATTTAAATTTTATTTAACAAACAGAACATAATTAGCGAATTCAGAAACCACAAAGTAGCCCAGAAAACCAAAATAAAGAGACAATTTTCTTGTCCAAAAATACACAATGCCCATCTTCACGTACTGCCTCATTCGGATTAGTTTG
Organism: Haplochromis burtoni; assembly: GCF_018398535.1. Taxonomy (NCBI): domain Eukaryota; kingdom Metazoa; phylum Chordata; class Actinopteri; order Cichliformes; family Cichlidae; genus Haplochromis; species Haplochromis burtoni. The sequence continues at coordinate 3,366,279 of NW_024582368.1, forward strand.
GTCACGTTTGGGGGGGAAAAAAGAAGCTCTCGGAATCAACAGAACTACTCACAGGCCACAACACGGTTTAAATACGCTCAATTAGGAGAAATATAAATTACCAAAAGGTAAAGCTAAACAATTCCAACTTTACATTTGATTTTCTCTTATTTGGCCTTTTGGGAAACTGATGAATAGAGTGATACCACTCTCTTATCTGTCTGGAGATGCCTTTCTACAGAGTCGGGTGAGCTGCAACAAGTACCTCCAAAAATATCACACGGCTGCAATCAAAGTGTACAAATTACACCATTCACCACTTTTCCAGAGGATGTGTGACAGATTTGGCTGCACTATTATTTGGCAGGGACGAGTTGGCAGGCAAACAGCGAACCCTTCGGGGTGTTTGTTCAGGTAGGCCACGGTTTGACGTGGTGTGGCAAACTTGTAAGCAAACAGTTGCTTTTTTAAATATCCATCAGTCGTGAAGTAGCATTATCATCTGGTTCTCAGTTTCTCTAACTTTTAGAGAAAGTAATATTTGATTTTCTAGCTCCATGAAGAGCAACAGACTGAGATGACATTCCCAAAAGTCGAAAGTTTCTCTCTGAAATCCTGGAAATGCTCAAGCGAAATACAAAAATGTAGTTAAATAGAGTGCTTGACTTAATGTACGTACCATGCAACCACTGGAGAGCGGAACGGATCATCTCATCTGAATCTTCACCGCAAAATGAATAAGCATTTCCCAAAATGTCAAACTATTTCTTTCAGTGAAAATCAGCTGACACATCCGCAGGGGCCTTTCAGGGAAATAAAAGTTTCCTTTTGTCTTTGTCTGCTAACCATAAAATAAACAATGTTCTTACTTTTTGGACACTACACCCACACATACGAAAGAAACAGTGATAATTTCTTATTGTAGCACTGAAAAATAAATAAACCTCATAATGTACAGTTAATATTACACTCATCAATACCGTTTCATCCATTTCAAATGTTCAGCAATGCTGGATTTCTGCTAGGTAATATTTGGTCAGGAAGGAAAACGAACCCAGGTAGAAATGTACACGGTGAGCATCTCTCAACGCTCACAACTAATTTCCAGTATTGTACACTGTAGTGACACAAACATTTCATTAGTAGCAGTGAATAAAAAGCACACGCTGATATTAAGCACATTGATGCGTTTGCTTCCAATCTTTTCGTGCTTCCACCTGTGGCTCCAAGATAAAAAAGGACCTTGGCATCCCTCTAGGTTTTCACAGTGAGGAGCCTAACTTTGTCCAAGCTTCTCTTTATTAAAAGGCACACTAGAAAACTTAGCTGTCCTTCAAATGATCCACACAGTAACTGCCAATTTTCCCCCACAAGACGACAAGCTCGAAAAGAAATCAGCACTTACTACTTTAAAGATGAGCAATGTTTCAGCGAGGCCAGAGTAACACCTGAACATATCTTGTGTTTCTTAACATTTCAAAGCAGTACATAATGCAAGAGATTAGTCAAGTGAAAGTGTCCTTGGAGTTTGCTTTTATCGATGGAGGAGCAGCACTCAGAAACTGATATGCAAATGACATTTTTTACACAAATGTCCCACAATAACAAGCTACATCCTTGCCGCTGATGACAAACTTGCGATTTGTTTTAAATTTCCAATCCGCTCAAGGACACATAAATATGTCATAACTGAAAGCAATTATTCACGTTGAGATTCGATGCATGAAAGAGAGGGGCGTAACCTGAAGTAAGAGGAGCCATCTGTAACTTATGTGGGATTTCGTATTCCCTGATTCTTTCAGGGATGAAGAGGTTGATTCATCATCTTCATGTGCTCTTTCAGCATTTTAAAATGCTTCCCTGCCCACCACTGTTTATTTGGATGACGTTTGTGCAATTATAGCATCCAGCAGGCTTTAGCAACCAGCCAGAGATGGTGTGAACGGCTGCCAAGAAGCAGGACATGCAATCCACGCAAGTCCCTCATTTTACAGGCTTTCTAAAGTTGTATCTGGTACGTCTGCGTGAACATTTTCTTTACCCTGACATGCAGCAAAGACGCTTCTTTCTTCCCTGTCTCCATCCCAAACGTACAACATCCTCTCGCCTCCTTCCTCCTCCTCCTCACTGATTTACATGCTCATTCACCGCCAGCGTGACCTTCTGCGGTGACAACATTCACACTTTTTTACCCTTTGCGCAATCTTGCTTTGGCTGACATTCACAGAAGCACAGCAGGTGCTGAGATATTCAGCAGAACACTTCATTTATAACCCAACAGAGCTCCCTTTCCGGCTTTTCTTCAGCCTGTAGGGTCAGACATTTCTTTGTGTTTTATTGCTAGAGAAGCACTTTCACCACAAACACACCACACTCGCCACATTCTTTCTCTGTCTTTCTACTCATTCCTCACCGCGATCTGATCTTGCCATGAGCTTCTACTTAAAAACCCCCCAAAAAAACACTTTAACCAAGGCGGCCTGAAAAACTGCAATGGAGCAGCTGGTGAAACCACCGATTTATTTCTCCACTCCTCTGGACAATTTTAATTCTCATAAAACTAGCCAGCAGTGATGCTATCACCAGCAGACTGATGAGCTACTGTGGCAAAGTAGGACAGATGCCTCTTCAGATTACTTCTTCTCTTCAGTGGAAGTAGGTCAAGGTGTGTTGTTGTTGTGCTGTTACTACACAAAAATGTGTCTCCGTTGATCACACTGTACGTTTGGATTGATCTCTGATGAATCTCAGTGGACCAACTGTTAGCTTGCTAAGGATGTGCATTAGACATGATATAATTAAAACGCTTTAATGGTGGAGTTTAAAGTACCTGAGCCAGACTGCACACGCAAACGATCAAGGCTTGTGCTGTGTCTTTACAAAGTCTCACATGGCTTTGACAATGTGCCGAGCTGAACCTGACATCGCCTATCGAGCCTACGTGCTCCGGTAGGTCTTGATGATATCTTTGATTGTCCTCCTGCAAATGGGGCAGCACGCGTTGGCCATCTTCTTGAGTTTGAGACCGCAGGCGTAGCAGAGACACATGTGCCCACAGGCGTAGAGGACCGTGTCCACTGCATTCTCATAGCAGATGGTGCATTCATCACTCCATGAGCTGGAACAGGATGGGAAGGTGGGGGACTCTGGATGGTTAGAGAATGGAGAGCTTGGGGTTGTACCTGGGGTGACAAAAGAAAGCCATTAGAGATATGCGAGTCTGAAGGTGAGGCAGAAAAACGGAAGAAACCTTCCAGGTAGTTCACCCAGACAGATTCAGCTCTGCTCAATCCGACGTACCCTACATCTAACGCATCTTTTATTTTACCTGTCAGCACCATTCCCCTATTTTTCCTGCTAATGAAGCTTCAGGACAACTTTGTGCAAGAATAACTGAGTGAGCACTCCAATCATCACTCCTGTTTTGCTGTCATACTGCCGGCAGCTTGGGACGGTAGTGATGTCAAGGATCGCTGCTTCACATCACCAAGGTAAATATTTGCTTCATGCACTGACGTGCTCATCGTGACTTGACGTCTTGGTGCGGTTCAGTCAGCGTTTGCGTGCTGCTGGCTGTTTCACTGCTCTGTTGCACCTCTGCATTTTAATAAATGTAAATTTCATAAACATTTTCTTTTTATAAACACAATGGAAAATCTGGAAAAAACAAGGCATATGGAAATACTTGAATCGGAGACCATGACCTGGCTTGTAAAGATGTCACGAGAAAAGCAAACTTCTCCGAAAAGATACGCAAAGAAAGGAAAGAAAAAAAAAAACCCCAAAACGCTTGGACAAACCTGTTGAGGAGGAAAAAAGCGTGTGGTAGTTGGAGTTGAGACTTGAATTGAGGTTGATATTCAAAGGAGTGTTGAGGTTGGACTCAGAGTTGCCACTGCAAAGCATTGTGGGTGTGTTTGGTGTAAATGATGGAGAGCTGGGCACCGATGGGCCTCGCAGGTCTGGGTGCTGAGATGAGCCTGGAGATAGAGAGGAAACGATACCTTTATAGAAGTATTCAAAAGTGCCAAAGTTTCACATGCAAAGATTAAACATTTCACTTTTCAATCGTCCGCATCTTTGAGACTCAGGGCTGATAATTAGCTAATGTAGGAGGTTTGATGTCTTGTTACATCTCTGTCGCTATCTCAGCCTGTCATTCTCTCCCTTACACGTACGTCAAATATTCTCTATCACCAAGCAGATGACTTATGAGTCTACAGTGTGTGTGTGGGCGTGTGAGTGAGTCAGGAGCCTATGAATTGATGTAATCTCCCCTCACCCTACTTTTCCTTCTTCCTTCATGAGCCCACAATACCTCCGGGTAGGGTACAAAAAAAACCCCTCTCTACAGACGCTCTCTTGTGCGTCCCATGTGATGTGTCCCCCATCCGCACCCGATAACTACAGGCTCTGGCGTCATACTGGCACTTCATCTCTCCTCACAGAAGAGCGTACCAACCCCGATTTCATAGAAAGACAAAATCTGATCAAGTCTGCCTGGCAGTCATGTAGCATTGTTGTTTTACATTGAAATACTGCTACACAGTTGGTTTGGTCACTTACTTGGCGCCACCATGCTTCCATGTGTCAAATTATCTAATGTCAGTGGTTTTCATTCAATTCCACTATTTGCTTATCCAAATTTTCTTACAATACAATGTGGAGTGGAGAACAAGAAAAAAAACGAAGAACCACAGATGGTGGGAAAATGCAGGAAAAAAGCAAAACGCTGTAAATTCACAAAAAAAGGAAGGGAAAACGTTAATAGGGTTTGTAAAATGTATACAGTTTGTTGCGTAACTGTAGCTACGTGCCCCTATTCGCTGCCCTGAACTCTGATGCCTTTTCCTTGGACCACTTGAACCGCTTGCAATTCAGTTTCAGCCTATGTAAACAAGTCATAGTAGCTTTTTAATCATGCAACCACCAGTGTGTTTGTGTGAAAGAAAGAAGAAAAAAAAAATCAGTAGATGGAGCAAAGTCTGCATGAACACACTGCTTCTGGTTATGCGTGCTTAAACGTTCCCTAATTTGCTTGCATTTAAGGTCAGCGCTGGGACTGATGATCGCAGCACTTTGCTGAGACACACTCTTCTCAGAGTCATCTGTTTATTTATTCCTAAAGTTATTATATATTTTAAAGTGAGAGGACGTATGCATACAGTAGCATTTAAACGGCACTCCATTAAGCGCTTATGTGGCAGCTCTGAGTTAATGTGTTGGTGAACTCCAATAAGGCCAAATGGATAACCTTCTTGTCTATTCATGTACCCTTCTGTCTTCTCTTGTATTATGCATTCATGGCTGGCTGTGAGATCGTGAGTATGTGTGTCTTTGGTTGTGCTGGCAGTGCAGGAGACTTATTTGTGGTTGAGCATGTGTATAGTGGCTTTCAACACTTGTTTATTTACACATCAAGCAATTATGGATGAACATTAGCATTCCTCCACCAAACCCAAGTTTGATATTCGCTCTCCTTTTAGCCCTGTTTTACCCCCCACTTAACTCCTCCATTCATCCAGTACTGCATATTTTCTTTTAGCAACTAGCTAATGTGCTAGTACAGTGAACTCACTGCCATGCTAAACGTGTTTTCCTGGTGTCAGGTGTGAGGGAAACTCCTTTTTTTAAACTGTGTTTATGTCCTCATAAATTTTGCTAAAGGTTGACTAAATATTATTCTTTTTTACCACCATACCCCAAAATCCAAACAATTATGAGTCAGCTCTAGTTACTGCAATGCAGCCATGGGTTTTATATTAATGATGAATGTCATACCAGCATTTAAAAGAAAACAAACAAAGCAAGACATAAGGAGGTGGAGGAGGAAAGGCAGCCAAATCATAAAATATACCCTGCTTTGTCTTCTATTTTACTCTAAATGGGACCATAATTTAGAAAATGAACATCATGTAGTATTAAAGAAGACCTGAATCTAGTGATTGAGACCACAGACTCACTGGAAAAGTATTTGATGAGATCATGAAATTAGTAGTAGGGTCATTTTCTCGTACTATCAGATTTCATTTGGGAACCAAAGAAGCAACCTTCTGCTGGCCATCTGAAAGATTGCTAGATTTTGATATTCTGTTTTGACAGCAAATAGAAAAATGCTGCAAAAGCACACACAAAAAACCCCCCCAAAACAATAGAAGTGGAACATAACTCACAAAACAAAATAGGAATTCTTTTGGGGCGACAATAACGTGAAGCAACAGCTGCAGAAGTGACGAACTAGCAGTAAACAGCTAATAGCAACATGTATCTACAGGATTATATGAATAATGCACTTGCATCTACTTCTCCATCATAACACTGATGAACAGTTTGCTTCCTTTAAGCGTGTCTCAATGCAGTCCTTCACTTGCTTTGGTTTCTCTCACTTCTGCAGCTGTTCTATCACGTTAGCGTCTCTGTGTTTTGTGAGATTTTTTTTTCTAACCAAGAAAACGTTAATAGGGTTTGTAAAATGTATACAGTTTGTTGCATAACTGTAGCTACGTGACCCGATTTGCTGCACTGAACTCTGATGCCTTTTCCTTGGACCACTTGAACCGCTTGCAGTTGAGTTTCAGCTTATGTAAACAAGTCATAGTAGCTTTTTAATCATGCAACCACCAGTGTGTTTGTGTGAAAGAAAGAAGAAAAAAAAAAGTAGATGGAGCAAAGTCTGCATGAACACACTGCTTCTGGTTATGCGTGCTTAAACGTTCCCTAATTTACTTGCATTTAAGGTCAGCGCTGGGACTGATGATCGCAGCACTTTGCTGAGACACACTCTTCTCAGAGTCATCTGTTTATTTATTCATAAAGTTATATATTTTAAAGTGAGAGGACGTATGCATACAGTAGCATTTAAACGGCACTCCATTAAGCGCTTATGTGGCAGCTCTGAGTTAATGTGTTGGTGAACTTCTGGTGTGTTTTGCCCAGAGACAGTGCTCCTGACTGGACAGTTTTTTTGTGAACACTAGAGTCCATCTGGGGCAAACATCTATATAACATTAAGTCACTTAAATCACCTTTTCTCTCAATTCTGATGCTCAGTTTGAATTTCAGCAGGTTATCTCGACCATGTCTATATGTCTGAATGTGTTTTGGTTGCTGATGTGCGATTGGCTGATACACAAGCAGCTGAACAGGTGTACTTAACAAAGTGGCCGGTGACTGTACAGTCTATTCATAGCCAACGCATTAAGCTCCACAAGCAACACCAAGTGGCATGATACAAGCTGTCCTGTCCTACTGGTGAAGGATTTTGGAGCTGTCTGCAAGAATACCTGCAGAGTTTTCTTGCATCAACTACATTTTTTGATATTTTGATTGATCAAAATTAACATAAATATGTAAGGCACAAATTTTAAAAGATGCCAGTTCAGCAGCTAATTCTGAGTAACTGCCATCTAAAACAGAGTGCTAAAAAATAAGTAGCATTAGTATTAAAAATTGCATTTTTTAATACTAATGCTATACAGCAGAAAAATAAAGTTTCACGGGATTGTATTAAAAAAATGTATTAAAAAATACATTTTTTAATACTAATACTATTACTATAGATCACAACTTTATAACAAATGGTTCATTTAAACCCTAATTTAAGAAGAGGTTACTTGCTGTGGGGAGCACAACCACAAAAATGAACTGAAAGAAGCTGGAAGCTCTGTGGTCAGAGTTAGGTGATAATTCTCTGCCGAATCTTTCTTGAAAATATTAATAAATTACAGCTCATATATGTATTAATCACATTTACAACTGAAATTAGCATGTAATTACACGAGTAGACCCTTAGACCGACCCATGAAAAGATCAAATCACTGTTTCTGAGATAACATGGACAAAATGACCACGTGAGAGCAACAGTCTCCCATCTGTTCCGCTTCACGGGCTTGACAACACCCAGCCACGACAAACTGTCACTTGCCTCACTGGCTAGATGTTTCCATGGCAACTCATGGCGTGCGGGATGCTGCGAGTGGGTGAGCAGAGACGTCACAAATGCACTCCCCACAGCTGGAGTGGGTAATGACTCGAAGAATGCTCATACCCCCAAAGAATCAGGATGGGAGGGAGAAAGAGGAAGAAAAAGGCAGAAGGAAAAGAGGAAGTACAGAGACGACTCGAGGACCAGTGTGACAGGAACTGGCTGTGGGTGGAAAACCCAGCATTGCAATTCTCCATGCAATTACATTTTAATAATGCATATGGAGGGCATCATGAGGAGCGATCACAGGCACCCTCCTGATACATAATGCTGACTGCTGGGAGCCCACGCAAGACAGAAATAACCTCTTCAGTTCCTGGTCTGACTGACTACACGAAAGGAGAGAGAGCAGAGAATCCACAGATGAATTATTATAGAAAAAAAACAACTAACCAACCTGAGTATTTTGACCCTCTTTTTCATCTCAAATGTTAGATTTTCTATGAAAAGATGTCTATCGTGTAATTCTGAGCTGTAAGAAAACTGTTCTCTATCAAGACTTAATCTGCGATGAAGATAAACAGATCACAAGCACTCACTTATGATTCCTGCCTGCTGTGATATTTTACCAATACAGGCAAATAAACTATGTCCAAGCTCCAGCTTATAAAAATCCTTAAAGTGCAGGAGACTTACCACTGAGGAAATCAAAGTAAATATTTCAATCTTAACCTCGTTCTGCACAAAATGAGGGCAGATGCTGAATGTCAAATGACCTAGAAAAATAACCTTTTACTGACACGAGGGCCTTCAATTTTCCACCTACAGTAAACCCTGTTTTGAAACTCTCCCAAAGAGATTCAAATATGTACAGAGTAGACTGATTACATGTTCTGAAGAGTTGAACAATCAAGTGATCTGTAGCTCTTGGACAGAGCCTGAAGGCAAATCAATTTCCTCAAAGCTCCCTGAAAAGAAATCTGTTTTTACTCAGTCAAAATCACTACAGCATTTACATATAACCCATATCATTTCATTTCCAACCAAGAAATTATTTTGGAGAGCGCAATTATGTGTTCCTACTTTTTTTCCATTCTGAGTCCTGAACTGTGTACGCACACCCACACTTTTAGTTCAGAGTACCTTGAGGTAACGTCACGTTACCACTGTGTGAAATCTGCTGGAATCAAACCCAGCTGATACGAGGTCTGTTCATCCGACGGTACAAAGTTAACATTCACGGGCAAATCGTGGGGGTTGGATGTAAATTCCAAAAGCGATATATGAGTTGATAAAAAGGCAGAGAGCAGCCCCAGACAACAGAGGAGGGAGAAACTATTTCATGACTTGACTGAGTGGGAATTCAGCTTCCAAAGGTCATTCCACGATCACGCACTCAGTTAAGAACGGAAAGTTACAACTGACACCCTGCAAAGATCTGTGAGCACATCTGATTTCCTTGAACGAAGATTTAATTATTCAGAAGGAGGAAAAAGGAACAAAAATCTTGAAAAACTGAAATCTAATAAAAGACTGAAATCTAATTACCAAAAACTCATTTTCTAAAAGGGCTGTGGCTCGACAGTTAAACATGGCTCCAATGCAAGCAGCTCTTAGGTAAAAAAATCTTAGTGTTTTCTGAGGGAGTAATAACAGTGATGGAGTCCATTCTTGTGATAGCTTAGGTTTTTCCTGAATTTGTTCTAATCCAAATTTGATTTAAGAACATAAAAATAGATTTTTAGGTATCTCACACACACACACACGCACACGCACACACAAACACAATGAAAAGATAAAAACATGAAAAGATCAACTGAATCTACCTAAAATCCTGAGTTGTGTGATGGTGCCGTGCAGACCGAAGAACATCCAGAGAGGCCTGGAGTTATCGACGCACAGCTGCATCCCTGCACTGACGCCATTATGGCTCATCATAACCTCCCCCTCTGCGTTCACCACAAAGCCCAAGATATCGCCGCTGTGGAGTGGCATCGCTACGCGACGCACAGCCCAGAATTCCTTGCGGTCAACCAGGGACTCTGGGTTAGACGGCAGATCAATGGGCCTCAGGGTGGCGGGGTCACAGGATGTCACGCCATAAGAAAGCGACCCGGGCCGCGAGACACCTGCTTTCACCTTCACAAATACAGTCTCTGAGCAGCGCATTGGTCGGCTGGTGAACACCAATGTCCTTTCATCACCGCGGTGATCCAGCCGAGCCACCGTGTGCTTATCCAGCACGGTTACGTGGATGCCGTGCACAGAGTGAAAGTGCAGATCATTGTCCAAATGACTGGGCAGAAGCGAGCACTGCTGTGAGTTCTGTGAGTTTTGGGGCACATGGCAGGAGGAGGAGGAGCTCAGGGGATGTAGCTGCTCCTCATCCTCATCATCTTCCTCCAGATGCATCTCTTGCTGCTGCAGGCTCAGGTCACACAGGCTGACGGAGAGGCGAGGGTCACCACTGCTTCGCTGAATGGCGGTCTGGTGGGCGGCAGCGAGAGAACGAGGACGCAGGCAATCCAGTGGGACCATCTCGCTGTCTGTGGAAAAAAGAAAAAGAAAAAAAGAACACACACACACAGCGATGTTATGTAATCACTTGTTTGTGGTGGGTTTTTTTTTTTTTTTTACAGAGCACATTCAAATCTAAATTCATGCACACTGCCTTTATTTGTTCTCTAATAATTTTTATTAGCACTCTGGCTTTACAGCTGCAAAAAATGAATCAATTTACAGTCTTTGCAAGTAGAAAACAGAGTCAGGAGGACTAAATGAAATTAATGTAGCCACTTAGTAATCTGCAGATTTCCTTGTATAACACTATTTTGTTTTATATCCTCAGTCTATACACTGTTTATTCATCACACCTGCCACTCTAAACAAATGGTGGCTTCCGGCTTCTCTGTTTTATAACATATTCATTCTAAAGCTCTCTCTGCACTAAGGCTTCAAAAGTATGAACAAAATTTTTCAATGTTTATATGTTCCCGAAACATATCAGCACTTTAAGTGGGGGAAAGCTATAGCTGCAGGCCCAGTGGCTCCATCACAGTAGGACATAACAGCTTTATGTAACACTGAAGGAAAAAGAGGTCCTGTGTTTGAGGCCCTGTCTCGCTGTCTCTAGCTCAGGGTCCTGTGGTTTCTTTTGCTTGTTTCTTACAGTCATGGTAAAAAGAAAGTACACCCTCTTTCAGTTCTGAGGTTTTATGTATCACAACATGATGAAAATACACTGGTCTCTCGCACGTCTTAAAATTAAGTAAATGCAACCTCTGCTGAACCACATGACATGAGATTTGTGCCATTACTTATTCAACAGACACTGAGCCAACATGCAGACACAGCGTGTGAAAAACTACGGACATTTTTACTGCTTCAAGTAGGAATTAGGAGGGTAAGTAGGAGCCAGGTGCTGCTCATTAAATGCACTTGATTAACTGATCATCAGCAAGTGTGAGCACCTCTATAAAAGCAGAAGATTTAGCAGTTGGCTGCTCTAGTATATTCAGGTATATGTTAACACAATGCCAAGGATGAAAACTTATCTTAGAAAGTCAATTACTGCTGCCCATCAATCGTTCTAGGACATCCCAGCTAATTCTGCTAAAGGTCAGATTGTACAGTGCAACAAACCTAAAAGCTACGTCTTAGACCCTAAAGGCCTTAGTTAGCAAGTTACATGTTGAAGTTCATGACCTGTCCAACAGCTAAAGCTTGTCAAATTAGGCCATGCAACAGAACAATGATCTCAAGGACAGCAGCAAATCTGCAACAGAATGGTTGAAAAAGAAAAGCGATTTCCCAGTCAAAGTCTTGAATTCAACCAGAATGAAACTGTAGGTGGACCTTAAGAGAACTGCGCATAAAACAAATACCTGCAAACCTCAATGAACTGAAGCAACGTAAAGAAGACCCGGCCAAAATTTCTCCGCAATGATGTGAGAGACTAATAAGGTCATTCAGAAAACAATTACTTCAAGCTGTTACTGCTAAAAATTGTACAAGCTACTGAATCACGGGGTGTATTTAATATTTCACACTCTGCTTCTGCATTTGGGTTTAGTTTTTGTTAAATAAATGATGGAACAGTGGAAACTGCTGGGTGTCATTTTACACCTAAGGCTAGATTTAAATAATTTTAATAGCTGCTAAAGAAAGATGATTTTCTTAAACTATGTCCTGATATGTTAAAGCTTAGAACTGATAAAGGGTGCACTAATTTTTTTTTTCTACCATAACTCCAAGTGTGCAAGTGAGACTTACCACAGCTCCAGTCCTCCGAGCCTTTAAATGCAAAGATTATATTTCCAAAGATTTACTGAAGCCAGTTTATATATAGTCTTTGTCAGAGAGTAAAACCATATGTATACATCCAAATAGCTACCACAAGTGTTTACAAAACAAACTGCCTCAGCACCAGCAACTTAATATACCTCTGTCTACTGGTGACATTTTCAGCTATGTGTCTGGATGCTAAAATCAGCTTTTTTCCAATCGTTGAAAGGTAAAGGGACTCCTAAAAACGGCATTACATGTCTCTCCATGCTCTCCACCCCACCTCACAAATAGGCCTTCCTGTGCTAAATCTACTCACTGTTAAATAGAAACCACACAGGAGCATCATTAAAAAAAAAAAGAAAACACAGCGTGAGTGTGCTTTCCATGCACACAGATCATCTGCATCATGGCACGCTTGGGGACACAGAGACATATTTAACACGGCCATCTAAAACAAGCTAAAATTAGGCTGATTGGACATCTGAGGAGAGCAAGCAGAGGGCAGGCTGAGAGATGAGTGACATGACGGCTCCCAGCCTCGATCTGCTTTGGGCTTTCCCTTTGAGAAGTGGATGAAGAAGGAGAGCGCAGCAGGGGACGACCTGACAAAAAAAAAAAAAAAAAAAAAAAAAAAAAAAAAAAATAGGGTAGGCACTTGAATGAAAGGGCAGACCTCAACATCTCTCCTTTATCAAACAAAGATGGCACATCTCCGGCTAGCCTCTGATAAAGTGCTTGACATTCATTACTACCCTCAGCCAAGAGCGTGCACGATCAGGCACGAGAGTCTTATTATTAGCCGCCTTATCATCTTCAAGGCAAAGTTAGCCGACTTACAGGAGATAATTTCTATTCTTGCTATTAAAGCTTCCTGCGGTTCACAGTTTTGGTTTCTGAGATTGGCGCAGCACTCAAGCCAAGCTGTGAGGGGAATAGTAACATTCAAAGAAATTCCAAAGGATTGTGATAAAAAAGATATACAAAAGATAAAAGAAGACCAAACAAAGAAAGACAAAGACGTGAGGCAACTAAATATGTATGAGCTCTTCCTGGGTTTAGCCTGAAAAGAGTCTGGGAAAGAATTTTACTCACGAAACTTTTGACAAACTATGAAAATCTTTGGGTAATACATGGTGAAGCTTGAAACACCTAATACACCACATTTATCTTCTGTCTGATAAAATGTGCAAAACAATGTCTTTTTACCAAGTATCAAAATGGGGAAGCAAGGTGATTTAACTGTCTGTGAATGTAGCATGGTTGTTGGTGCCAGACGAGCTGGTCTGAGTATTTCAGAAACTGTAGATCTACTGGGATCTTCTCATAAAACCATCTCCAGGGTTTGCAGAGACTGTTCCAAAAAAGAGAAAATACCCAGTGAGCTCAGTCCTGATGGGGAAAACGCCTTGTTGATGCCAGAGGTCAGAAGAGAATGGCCAGAATGCTTGAAGCTGCTAGGAAGATTGAGAAAATGTTGCCTGGACTGATGTGTCTCAGTTTCTGCTCTGAGGGTAAGAATTTGGCATGGACTATCCTTCCTTGAATGTGTGGGTGATTCTTGGCATGCTTTGGATCCCTTAGTACCAAATGAGCATCATTTCAAGTATTAGTGCTGACCACCTCCATCCCTTTATGGCCTGAGTGTACCCATTTTCTTGAAGTCTGCTTCCAGCAGGATAACGAAGGATAATAAAGCTTAAATGATCTCAAACTGATTTCTTGAACATGACATGAGTTCACTCAACTCAAATGGCCTCCATAGTCTCCAAGCCACCAAATAAAGCAGCTTTGCGATTGCGGCGATTCAGACCACGGATGTGCAGCAACTGTGTGATGCTATCATGTCAGCATAGAGCAAAATCTCTGAAAAAACTGTTTCCGGCACTTTGTAAATCTACGTCACAAACATTTAGGGCAGCAAAAGGGTTTCAACTCAGTACTAGCAAGGACCATAAGTTAAAGGTGTTAGCTAAAAGTATTGGATACAAATGAAAACTGTTCTAACAAAGCAAATTCATAAACCAGTGAGTTTCCGCACACACACCTTTTTGTAACTGTAAGCCCTTTGGTTGATGAAGAACCAACTCTTCCTTACAATCTGCACTCTCATTAAAATGTCACACACACACACACACACACACACACACACACACACACACACACAC